>NW_024962502.1:0-20474 GCF_019238085.1 Lagopus leucura | reverse complement strand
AAAAAAAAAAAAAGATTGTACTGTATAGCAGGTTTACTTTTCTCCCTCATATACTAATACATCTGCTATTATCTGGCTACATATGGAGAAATTCTGACCCAAAAAAGCCAAGAGCAGAATCCTGATCATCTTACCATCCGTGTATTGAGATACCTGTGCCAATTGCATATTTGTGCCAATTGCAACACCTTACCAAGAGAGTTCCAGCTGGGATAACTCTTACGAAGTTGGTAGACTGAAGGTCTTCCAATACTTACTTACTCCTGAAGTAGCCCTATCTTCACTCATCCCAGTCTCTCTTATCTGTAATGGTTTTAGAGGAATTTGCCATTGCAGAAATACACTGATACTATCTCTGCGCACCTATGGGGTTTCATCAACAAGTACAGACAGAGCAGCACTTCTGGGGAAGACCAGCCATCTGCAACAAAAAAGATCCATGGAACAGGTTGCCACAATCTTTCTTTTCCTGTTCCATGAGGCCAACCTGTTCCTTGCATACAACAAAATGATTCCTTCCCTGGAATTTTCCCCTATATTTTCACTCCTCCGTGATTCCCAGTGGAATCAAATACTAAAGCATCATTATCCAGTCGATGTTCTACTTTATTGTTACAAAACTCCTTTTACATCATTCATTTCTGACTCAATAAGGACACAGTATAAGCTTCAGAATTCTAGCTCTTGCTACTATAGTTTTTTTAATACCACATTTATTTAGCTCAGTGTGGTAGCCAGACCTTAAATACAGATTATGCATATGGTGATCTGAATATGTGTTAATTTCAGAGCTAAGCAGGTTTGTTTTTTTTTTAATAAATCAGAATTAACATGATGCGCACTTTTTTATAGATCAGAGATGAGAGACAATGTAGAAATTGGATCTAAGAAATATTCTTGGCAAACAGGGAAGCAGTTACAAGTATTACATATATCAAAAAGATTTAGCATGCGTAACTGTATGTTTATATAATACAAAAGAAAAACTCATATATAAGAAACAAAATACAAACAGAATTTGAGACAGTAAACTTTCAAGCCAAAATGATACAAGGTTCAGTTATTCAACAATGAGTCTTAACATGTTCTGTACCCAAACAGGAGTAATCTTGTGGTGCATTTACTGCCAGTGATACACAGACTCGTTCAAAGGGGCATGGACTAAATGACCATTAAGGGTCCCTTCCAACTCAAACAGTTCCATGACTGTATGATTCTATGTTACAAAAATACCAGTAGGTCCCACTACATTGCCACGACTGAGGCTGAAAGCTGCTGAGAGGGGGTAAAACGTCTATGAACCCCTAATGCTCTCCTACCTACAAGAATATTTATAATTTCATTACTATTATTTTTATGCTAACAGTAGTATTAAACATCCAAAACAAGAAGATTTGTCAATGTAATTCCTATTGCACTGTAATAATGGATTGCTATTATTGTCTTGCAGTTGGGTAGCCAACCTGTAATACCCACCGTGCTCTCTCAACTCAAGTATGGTTTTAATGCAGGGGCTTTCTAGTTTTCTTGATAATGTCTCTGTTATCACGAGGCCTCTTATATAACTTGAGTCCCTTCTGAGGAAAGAAGTGAGTTGTGACTGACATCAACAAATCACCTTTTTGGACCAAATCTCTCCAGTCCTGGGACACTTGGGAAGTCATTATGATCTCTCATATGTAAATTACTCTCAGGGTCTCCTCACCTACCAAGAACTCTGACTTTCATGTGACAAGAAAAGCTTTCAGTGTCTTGTTGCTCTGGGTCATAATAAGTTGTTATCATGTATCTGATCAGATCATGAAGACTGGCTATGTATGATTGAGTATGGTCTTTTGAAAGAATTACGTCAGGTATTATTTAGAAATCATTTTAATCTCCAGAAGTATTCGTCTCTACCTGAAATGGCTGGTATCAAGGAACCTGCTATCAGGAAGCAATTTCCTTCAAGTATGTGTAAATTGGTTCAGTCCAAAGCTATTTAACTTCATAAAATAAGGGTCTCAGAGGATTGGGAAGGAAGGAAAGGGTGAGATGGAAAAATTGAGCGGACTGCATGTTGTTAATTTTTAGGAGATACTTTTCATGCTGTCCTCACCCATCCACCCATCCACAAGTATGCTGGTGTGAGGAAGTAAAGGCTCTTTCACCCAGCAGATTGGATTAGAAGTTAAATCCTTAAATTGCAACTGAAAATTTATGTCTTTTTTTTTTTTTTTTACCTTATCATATGTGAATTTCCATTAAATATTCCTTCCTTAGTTACAGGAAGAAGCTTGGCTGCCACTTGCTGCCAGCTGCATCATTAGGGTCCACAATTCTTTTATTGCTAGAGATGTTTCTTCATCTGCTTGGTACGTTCACTTTTCTGGTATATAAGCAGAGGAGAATCTCCATATAATGGGACACAGTGACAGACTGAACAGGGTGAGGGGATTTTTTTTTGGTTACTGGTAGTCCTCTACCACTAATTATAGAAGAAAAAAAATGGTAAACATCTAATAGATCATCTAGCTGAACTCCCTCCCAGCATGAGATGATTTCCTGTGCTATGCTTAATTTTTTTTGCTCAGAAAAAAAAAAAAAATAAAGGCTTTGCACTAGTTTCCATATGGGCTTATTTCATAGCACTGTTTCATGCTATAATTTCTACTCAGGGAATCTTAAATAATTTCTGTCCACCCTTTCCATTTTACCTGCCAGATATTTGTAGAGTGTTATGTTTTCCCCTAAGTCATTGTGTTGCCAGCTTTTTTGTCAGTAATATAGGTAGAGCTGTTAGACCCATCTAAAATTACAGCTGCCCATCACATCTTGTTATAGAGTCTTGCCTCATGATGCTGACTTTGATAATCTGTGCAAAAGTTTTGCTCTCTATGTGAATGCCTTGAGCTTATTTCTTCAGAGACTATTGAGCAGCACAAGTAAGCCTTCACTGAAACTGGTATTAAGGCGAGAAAATCTCATGAATGAGAGAAAAAAGTGAGTTCATTTCCCTTGAGAAGTGGTAACAAACAGGATTTGCAGCAGACACTGGGCACTTTGTTTCTGGGGGAAGATTACCCCTACTATTAGGCCAAGCATTAAGCCTTTCCTTTTTGCCGTCCCATATCATACCTGTCAAACTGCAAAGCTGTGAAAAAAAAATAAAAATATATATATATGTATGTATGCATATATATCCACTACTTACACAAGTTTAACAGAGCTGATGACATTCTTTAAAATATCTGCCTTAATTTAGCAAACTCAATAGCATCAGAGCACTGATGCAACTGTGCCTCCCCTTGAGTGACTGAGATTGCTTTAAAAGCTCTAATGAGGTAGAAAAAGACTTTATAGTTTTTGTCCCAGCTGTTCACACATTTAGGGGCCTCAATATCAGGAGTGAGACCAGGAAATTGGGCTTTTTTGTGTTCTCAGCATTCCCTTCGCTAAGATGTTTCTAGGCAGAAAAGAAGAATGATCTGACTGATGTGGAGGGACAAGGAAGGTGGGAAGTGCTTAAAGAAGAGTAGAATAAGAATAAGGTAGAGGTGTGAGTGAAGGGAAAGGTCTAAGGAGCAAAAGTTAAGACAATCAGAAGAAATCTCATGCAGAGAATGAGGGAGAGGATAAAAGATATGAGAGGCGGGAGCTGTGGGAGAGAGAAAAACAAAACAGGAATTAGACACGGGGAGGTAAACATGAGCCAGGATATGAGTATGGAAAAATACATTGTTGGTGGATCATATAGCTATGGGCTGTATCATCATGAATATTTACAAAGGGACTGAATTAAAATTGCACAGGTATTTCCTACCACTTGAGAGCTTGATTTTGCAACCTGAACATTCTTTTAACATAAATTTTTAAATGTAACTCTCTGCAGATATAGTCCAGAGTTATGTATTTAGATTGTGTTGTGTACATATAATCACAGCGTCTTTGAATCGAGATGCTATGGTACAACACGCTCCAGGCTCAAGCCTTGAGCTCTTTCCACGTGTCCATAGCCTCACTTATATTTGATCAGTATGTAATCACTTTTGTCACTCTTCTCTGAATTCCTTCTAAATTACTAAGGAGTTGCACAAGATTGAATATAGTAATTTGTCTGTGGTCAGACCAGAGCTATAGGGAAATAGGCTTACGTTATATGTTTGCTTCCACAGTTGATAATTCTGCCAGTTACCCTCTTTTACTGCCATACTACACAACAAATTCACATCTAATTATATGTTTGGTATCATTCCTCCATTTCATTAGTACTTACCTATGCTTCTCTCTACTGCCATGACTATTTCTACATGGAAAACAATCCAAATGTGTGTGAAGGTAGGCTGGGGGTGGAAATAAACAGTAGAAAACAATAATTCAGAGGAAGCAGCAGAATTTGAACTACTATTCAAGAAGCTGTTCTACTGGTCGAATCTGCTGGTGATTCCACCACTCTCCAAGTCTAAAAGGAAGTCTAGAGGATTAAAAAAACAGTCTGGCTTAAAGGGAAAATAGTCTCCTGTAAAGATTATGGTAATACAAAATATTCCTCTTTTAATGGCTTGAGTTGGGACCTTAAAGACCTTCCAGTTCCCCCCCCCCCACCCTGGGTAGGGCTGCCCCCCACCAACTCAGGCTGCCCAGGGCTCCATCCAACCTGCATTGAACACTTTGAGGGATAGGGCATCCAGCAGCCTGTGCCAGTGCCTCACCACCCTCTGAGTAAAGAATTCCCTCCTAATACCCTAACAAAGAAACAGAAAGATGATAGCAGTAACAATAAATAATTTGAGGTGTAAAAGACTTCAGGAAGAAAATGTGTCAACACAGTGCAAAGGTAAAAGAAACAATGTGTACACAGTACTGAGGGGAAAAGAATTAAAAATGAAAGTTTTTATTGATTGCTAACGAAATTTGACCAATGAAGAAAGAACAAAAGTGCTGAATAAGTGTGTATGGTTTATGTTTGAAGGAAAAATATGAGATAGTGTTATATAGTAATGGAATACGTTCTGCATGAAGAGTGACAAAGAATGATAATAAATAGAGCTACCACAGCCAGACGTTTTGAAAATCATCAAGTTTAACTAGTATGTTATAATCACTATAAAAGAGTTAGGGAACACCAGGAAATTGAGAAGACTAGAATAAAGCTAATGCCATACTAACAAATCAGACAGCTCAAATTCTACTGAGTCTTTGCAATAAATTACTTTAGCCTGCTGCTTTTAACAAGTTTTTGGGTGAGATATAGAAGCTGTACATTTTACACAATGCAGAGATTAGAAGGAAGATAAATAACACAGAAGATAGACAATTGATATGGAATGACCTGGTAAGCTAGTTGTGGTGAACCTAAATGTTTTGGGATGGGAAAATGCAGTGTTGTGAACACAGGAACAAGGAAAGCAATCCATAAAGAATTGAGGTCATATTCTGGAAAAAAAAAAAGAAAAAAAAGATGGCAGAATTGGATAGTCAACTTAATGCATGCTGTAGGCTGGGACACTGATGTTGTAGTCAAAAAGACATTCTGGAAACCTTTGTTTCTTGAGGTTAAATTACTGCTGTACTGGAATTACTGCGTCCAGTTCTGCTGCTTGTTCATTATTTAGTGGAGAGAAGAAAACAGGGTATTTAGATATATAGGAGAACATTAAAGGTTTGATTTAATATGAATATATATATACAGATGAGAACAAAATTTGATAATAAAGGGTTTCTCAGTCTAGCAGACATAACACAATCTAATGATTGGAAGGAGAACCTAAACAAATTCCACGAGAAATTTGGAACACGTTTTTAAGTTTTTAACATCAGAACAGAGTGCCAAGTGTGGTGGTGCAACTTCTATCACAGGAATTACTTTTATCAGAGTTGGATGCTTACTAAACCACAGCTATTGGAAATGAAGCAAGAATTAAATCAGAAAAAATACTTAAGTCCGTGTTGCCATTTTATATTAGATAATCTCCTATTTCATGCTGTACTTACATTCTAGGAATACTTTAACCTAGAAGCATAAATTTGAATGTTCTCAGGTTAAACATCCATAGGTGACTTCTGCTTTTGTGTCCCTGATTCTAGAAAGAGTGTATTGTTGTGACAACTGTGAGATATGAAAATTCACACCACCTCATATACTCATGATTCAGGCATATATCAGAAGGACTTTCCCAGTCCTTAGGAGGATGGGTTAGAACTATCACTTCAAAATCAAGTAACATCTTTATTTCTAGAGTGTGTCTCTGGAGTTTCTGACTTTCAAACCCAGACTGTTACCTTTCCTTGTTATATGTTCACTTTTTCACATTTAAAATGTCTTTCTTTTCCACACATGAACAAAAATGTACTGGTTGAATTTCCAGGAGTTGAATAAAAGCAGTTAGACTAAGCTTATCTGTAAATTTAGGCCTGTTTGTATTCCTGGGATGAGAATGCCCATAATTATACAGGAAGTACATTCACAAACAAAGTAAACACACAGAAAATGTACTGAGAAATGTTTACATTTACTCAGGAAGGTATAATAATATTATCTACAATGATTATAGGCAAACTCACATGTTGTTCTCTTAATAAACATATATACATAATTTAACACACAGTAAATAGCAGCAGGAGCCTTTTCAAAAGTCAAACGTGGGACCATGTATATCAGACAGGCACATCACAGTGGTCCTCTAAGAAACTCTGACTGGTTCTTTCTTTCTGCGAGATGAAGCATCTTGGAGTACCTCACTCTGGAATCTGTAGCATGCCCCCATACCCCACAAAATTAAAAAGTTAAAAATAAAAAAAAGATTTTGAAACAACAAAAATTATATAAAATTAATGTAAGTCTAACCAAACCACTTCTCTCTCCAGTTCCAGTTTCACTATTCATTTAAATAAGACACAGGCAAAAAGATTTGTGGCAGCTATTTATGCTCTATTCAACAGATGTAGAAATGCTCCTATCAACAGGGCACCATAAATGTTCATGTTCCAGTACATTTCTAGGAAACAAGGCTACAGTAGTTGGGTGATGAAGTACCTAAATTAACCTATGTGAAGCATACACAACAAACCAGTTATTCAACATGCTGTTGCTGTTTTCTTTGACATTCGATGCTGCATGGCCCTAGCTAGCCTGAATGCTCCAGAGCACAGATATCTGTTCCTGCCCTCTGAAAGAGTGTGTGCAAATCCTGTTGGGGTGGGGCAACCAAGATAAAGATATTGCAGTTCGAAAATGGTGATAGCTGCTGAGCTGGTGCAACAGACTTGAGATGAGTGTCCAAAAGAAATGCATCCACCCTTTGCTCTTCATACTTGAACGTGGTTTAAGACATTGTGCGCTCCAGATCTTCTGGGATCATAAAACAGTTTAGAACCACATTCAAACATGACAAATTTATAAATACAAAAGGTAGGGGCCACCAGCTTCTGGATCAATGATTTTTGCATTTTTGCAGGGGCAGATCCCAAAATGATTGGGTAGAAGTCTGTGCATTTCTCCCAATTTTTAGACTAATATGCAAGTTTTGGATCTCCTGTGCTAACAGCTACTGGACAGTTTTCTTCTAATTCTGATCAGAACAGAATCAGTACCTTATAGCTGATTTTCTCATGAAGACTTTTACAAAATCATTCCAGTATCCTAAGGAGGTAGAGAGATTCAACTCTACCTATGAGGAACCCAAGACAGAGACCTAATTTTAGGCCTTTAACTCCTGGACCTTGGTTATCACCCGCTCAGCATGGAGGGAAGCCCACAGACACTCAAGCCTTCCCCGGTTCCTGTTCAGAAGTTGATGAGTGCTGGGTGGAACTGGCCACACAACGGGTGCGGCCAAGGCACCAACAAAAGAAGCTGATTCAGCTCATTCCCACATAATTTTCACTGTCTTTCCCTGCTGAAATTTGTGGGAGGGTTGCAGCGGCAAGGGCAGCAGCATCAGATCTTCCTCCAGCTTGCTTGGTTGCGGTAAGTAACAAAAGGAGAGCGGTAACTCCTGCACCAGTGGGAGTGGTTGGGAGTAGGTCTTCAAACTGAGTGGCGAATGCTGGCCTCCCCCCCCTCCTTCCCCCATTCTGTGCTAGCGTTACTCAGCTGTTTCACAATTCTGCTAATGGTTTCATCTCCTAAGGTCGGAGTGAGTCTTGCAGCTACTTAGTGACCAGTCTAAATAATAGTCTTGTGCAGTGACAAATTAGAAGAGGCTCTGAAATACTGACCAATTTCTGTCCATGGTCTTCAAGATTAGCCCTGGCTGTCTAGGCAATAAACAACTGTGAATAATAATCTCTGGGAATAATCAGTGCCAAAACTCTTGCTCTTCATTTCCGTGCCTAGCTGCTTGTTCCAAAGTTCCCTTCTGCCCAGGGCTTAGGAAATCTGTGTGAAGCCCTGATGCCTGACAGTCATCTGTGAGAAGGGAAACCAAGTGAAGGCCCCAGTTAGTTCTAGCTGGTATACAACATGCATAAAATTCATTTGAGTGGTCAATGAAGAAAGGTTGAGTAAAAAAGAAAGGGTTTAGAGGAAGACACTGATTATGATAGCTCTATACTCGAAGTGCTGAAAACAGAAAGTTTGAAAAACTCTGAATCCAATCTGTGGGTGAAGCAAGTTAAAAAATGGCAAGAAAAGTAGAAATAATCAAGTGTAACAAATAGAACAGCAAAGTCCAGCATTTTATGATGTAGCTTTCTAAGGTAGGTAACAGGGATCCCAATTTATATTCTTATAATTATTTCTGCTCTTCTGGTTCTTTCATGCTTCTGTTCTGTGGAGGTTACAGTCAGCTGATTTGTCTCTTTCTTCTAGTTGTTGAACTGCATTTTATGCCAGATAATAATGCCTTTTCCTTTGCATTGCTCATCTATGTGAGCAGCTCTTGCAGTTCCTAAAGGATTGCCGTGAAACTTTGAATAGGAAATTATTTACAAATTTGTAAGTATGAAAGTATTTTTACTAAATAGGGTTCTGTGTGACGACAAAATTCAGT
Organism: Lagopus leucura; assembly: GCF_019238085.1. NCBI lineage: Eukaryota > Metazoa > Chordata > Aves > Galliformes > Phasianidae > Lagopus > Lagopus leucura. The sequence continues at coordinate 11,502 of NW_024962502.1, read as the reverse complement.
AATCCTATGCTATGTACACCTCTATGTTCTTGGACAGTCCAACAATGACTGTGTAGCATTTCATAGCTGATAACTTTCACAGCTGAAAAAGTTTGCAATTATCACAGAAGCAAAGCTTCAGTATATGGGAGACCTGTCAGTCCAGTCTAGCAGGAGTAAATGCATTAAATTATTTACAAGTAAACTCTGCTTCCTTCTAAAACAGGGGTGTGAGAATTGTTCCCAGAGGGAGTTTGTTTTCTAATTCCATTCCTTCAGTTACCATTAGTATATTGTTTCACATAAAACAGTAATTTACTGTATTTATTGCCTTCATTGTTTGCAAGGAGCTGTAACTTAGCTTTCTGTTTTGCTTTAAGCAGGTTGTGAGACAAAATATGCTTTTTAATGTGAAAGAGGTGGTTAATTCACATTGTATAAAATAAGTCATATTTTATACTTGAAGTATTTAAATGATTTTTAAAAGTTGCTTATGATATTTGCCCAAACAAACAGACAAGTGTAGAAGTGAATGAGGCACTGAAAATACCACTGTGCCAGCGTGCACACAGGCACAGATGCCTGCGTATGCTCACTGAAAGTATTGCCCGTTTTGTCCTTTGTGTTTGGGATCCCCCCACTGCCTGAGCACCCAAACGCCTGGGCTCACGTGCTCTGTGGCACAGGAATGCCATTCCAGGGACCTGTCAACCTTGTCCTCAATAAGAACTGAGGTGACAAAATTGTTCAATTTCCATTATCTTCAAACAGAAGCAGAAGTAACTGCTGTGTTCTCTGGAAAACCTTGAGGAACTAGAAACACACATCAGCCTGCACCAGCCCAGCCTCTTGATATGAGAATAAACCCAAGACTGATTTGTTAACAACTCTGTAAAGATGACAGAGACCTGGAATGAGACCTGGTGGCATAGAGATGTACTTTGTGTGTTTTGTGCCACCCACTGCCGAAATTTCTTGTTGCGGCACATCCCCATTGGCAGTCAGACGCTGGAAGTGCTGGTATGTGAGCTGTGTGAGCAGGTTCGGGCCACTCTCCTGACACTGGGGTTCCCTGTGCTGGATCTCCAGCAGTGTTGGTGCACCGTGGGCACTGGCAATCAGCACAGGAAGATGCGGCGATCTGCTGACACTGTTGCACAAACCAGCAGCCGGTCACGCATGAGAGGAGCAAGTCTGGCCTCTGGCACTCTGGCACTGCCACACAGCACAACATGTGGGCTGAGGGAGCTGCAGACTTTTGCTGCAGCAAAGGGGTGTCCAGCCTGCTTTCCCACTCCTTGTTTCCATTTTCCACTGTGTGCCTGCTTGATGCAAGAGCTCTGGTTTAGGAACTCATGGGAGATAAGTTGTGCAAACCTTACATTTTGGTCATTCAAAGAGATAAATTACTTCAAATCCCTTTGGCTTGAGTGAAAATGAAGATGTCTGAGATGCAGGAAGAAGTTTGTTATCATCTTACAGGAACAGCATCTTCTGCTGTTCAAATCTTCCACCCAGTCCCACTCCCACCTACATATCTATCATGTACAAGATTAAATGCAGAGCATAACAGCCACTAACCTAGTTAGCATCTTCAGATTTGTCTTGCCCTGGGAATAGTTACTACCTTGGCTTCATTTTAAAGATTATAACGTGGTGTCTCAGCAGATAGAATCCTTCCTACAATCTTCTTGTTAAAGCCAAGTAATAATAGCCAGTAAAAAATGTTACTCTGTACTATTTAGTGTCATTACTGCTCAGGCTTATGACAGAAACTACTACAAATGACTGATTATTTCTTTCCATTAGAAAGGAAATTATTTTTGAGGTCCTCTAGTAAATTAGATTAGAGTGACTTTTGCCATGAAAAGTCTAAGGATGAGGTATGTTGTGCTTATTTCAGTATTTTTTAAAGTCATGAAAGACCTTCTTCCAATTTTGACACAAATCAAAGTTAAAACGAGAAAGCACAGCAAGTTTGGTACTGTTTAAATGAAAGAGAATGGGAAGGGGAGGGAAGGAGAGGAAAGGAGAGGAAAAAGCACTAATCAGATTTTTACAAATTGTGAGAATTGATTTTGAAACATTAATTGTTGACCAACAAATTTGTCAAAATTAAAAAAAAAAAAAAAAAAAACCAAAACAAAAAAAACTTGGGCACTTGCTTGGGCAGATATTTTATGTTTATGTTAGTGATACTTGAACTATAGATCAGCATAACAGTTTGAAAGCTAGCAGAATGATTCTAACCTTTGACTGGTTGTAGTGGCTCTACTTCCAAAAGTATTTAAATGAATAATGAAAGACTCACAAAAAAATAACTGAAATTATCCAGGATGAGAGATGAAGGAAATTTCATCTCACTATTTTATGTGAAAGAAGGATAACTGGGGATGAAATTATAGTCTACAAGTCCATATATGGAGCACAGTCTCATTCAGCTAAAATAGATCATTAAAATGAAATTAAATAAAATGAAATAAAACAAAATAAAATTATAATAAAAAATAACTGGAAGATACACTAAATCAGGTTAGGAACACTTTTAAGAGTGGTTGTAATTAAACACTGGAACAACTTACCTAGAAGCGCAGTGAATCCTTCATCATTGGAAGTCTTTAAATCAAGACAGACATCTTCAGGAAGATATACTATCTCTACACTGTAGTTACAGCCTTGGCACAGCGATCATTGAGCGTTCTGTGGCCAGAATTATGCAGGAAGGCAAACCAGAGCTTGTAATGGTTTCTTCTGGCTCTAAGCTCTATCTTTGTGAAATATACCTTCCTTAATGTTTATTTAGCAAGCATCATAACAGTTGTACAGTATATTAAGGCAAAGCTGAGAGTGATATCTTAGAAGCAGAAAGCTGTGGAGATGGTAACTAGCCATAGAACTCTTGTAATTAGGTGGCTCTGAAGACAAGGCTCCAAATACTGCTGTTTCGTGGCAATTTTAAAATTACTTCTATCAAAGAAGGAAGTCCCACCCTTTTCACTTTCCCAGATACCATATTTTTGACCTGTAAAGATTGAAAAGGGCATTTTCAACCAGATCGGTTCTGTTTTCTGGCTTACAGTCCGATGTGCAAATTTTGGTACAGTGTGAACAAAAGCATAGGGATGTTTGGCTAGGAAGAATAGAGCATGGTAGGTCCAGCCTTTGGACATTTGTCCACAATTGGACATGTCACAGAATCAGAGTCATTAGGTTCAAACAGACCACTAAGATCATCTAGTCCAACTGTTGACTCATCACCATCACATCACATGAGGGTCCAAACATTCAGTCTTAGAGGCTCATGTCTGATCATGATTTCTGTCTACATCTGGGGGGTTATGGGGTGGAAGCCATAGAAATCCCACTAACAATCGGTTTTTATATCATACCATAAAAGAGCAAAACCTGACAGTTTAATTCTCCGTTGTCACCAGAGAACATCTTGTTTTGCTTTTTGAGTTTCCTAAGGTATCTCATGATCTGGCAACTTCCTGCAGATTGGAAGGGCTAGATGCCTGGAAATGAGGTGAGAGATGAATGTAGCCTCCATTGTTACCATATAATTTCCTGTGCTTAGGATGTAACTTCATTGGGAATTAAAATAAAGTTCCTGTTGCTCTGAAGAAGCTGATAGCAGTATTTGTCTGGGAGTTTTAGACCAGATAAGATTCTTGAGGTTTCTGTGTCTTCTACATCCATAAAGGGATGTAAGTGCCATCTCTCAATTGAAATTAATGAGAATTAGGCGCCCAAATATCTTTGTGGATTTGTGCCCTCATGTTCTAATTACTGTGGCAATTAAACGTGCTGAAAAACAGGTTCACCTGCAGAAACTTTGTCTACGCTAAGGCCTGGTGAAATATTTATGTAAATTTTCTTTCTAGACATGGCTTGACTTTGCAGTGATGACTGCGCAAAACCTTTTTGATTGAAGAGGGCACGTAAATATGGAAGGCCCTGAAACAGAAGCACAGTAAGGTCTTGGCTTAGGAAAGGTTATAAGATACATATTCATGAACTGTATGTCTTGTTGAATGAGGGAAGATAGTTACAAACAAAATGATAAAAGATAAAAATAACCCAAATAATGCATTCTTACATAATGCAAATAGCAGTATACAAAGAAATTGAGTTTTGTTTTCAAAAATTTCTTCTGTGGCACATAATCTTCACAAAACCACTCATCTTTTCATTGAAGGCCACAGGACTCCATATCCAACATTTCATGTAGCAGTATGTACATATGCATAAATATCCAAATTCTGTTTTATTTCTTTCATAGAGAAAGAAGAAAATAAAATGACTGCCTATTCACTCAGCAGACTTTTAACTGTTTGGGGCCAATATAATTACCAATACTATTCTTACACACATACATACTCCAGAAGGAGACACCTTCATTCTGAATTTCCTAACTTCAAAGTAATGAAATCCTTAACTTCAATACCACAATAATGTAGTTTTCAATGTTAAGTACCTACTCTTATTGTCAGTGTATAGAACAACCTTGGCCAAAAAAGCCCAATTAGGCCATGTAAATGAAGTGCGTTTTCAGCCAGTCCTACTGGGAAAACCAGCTTTGTCTGAATGGCTGTAATTACAGAGTTGATGGGGAAGGGGGAAAACAAATTTGCTATGCATGAGCCCTTCCCAAGTAGCCTTTTTTTTTTTTCTTCTAGTGCTTGCACATCTCCAGTAATGGTATTGTGAAGGTGGGAAAAAAAGAAAAGACTTACTCCTTTACACAGATTGTGTTAAAAGGCACCTCTTTGAGAGTCTGAATGGTACTTGTCATAGGAGAGGTGATGATGCATCCTTCTGTCTACTTCTCTACCTGACAGCCTCATCGGGCTGCTTGTCATAATGAGCAGCCCTAACAGCTGCCCTTCTGAGTTCATTTCAGGCATTCACTTCCATTTTTATACTCAGGCCCCATCTTTTTATTCACGCCCCCACCTCTCAGCCCTGAGAAAGTCAAATAAGAAAAAAGTGAATTCCAAAAAAATGCCTGTGGTTTTGTTTTTTTTTTTTCTTCTTAGATATCCCCGGCAATTACTTTCTCTTTTTCACGCCTGCTCTTGGAAACATACACCCCATCACTGATCTGGATTTATCTATTGTATTACTTGAATTCATCGAGAAATAGGAGTTGATTTTTTTAGTGCTCTGCATTTGTTCATCTGAATTTGCATCACAGTATGTGGCTTCCTTACTGCATCTCTGGCTCACTTGTAGGGCTGTCTCTAGCTCCTGACAAGGAGAAATAGGGCACCATTGCAATTATCTCTAGGGATGTTTCCTACATGCAAGCCACTCTGGCTTCTGTGACTAAGGGTTCATGAAGGTCACGTAGCCCTTCCTTAGATACATGTTCCAAATTATTTTTACTTCGTTTCACCACTTTGATTTCTAAATAGTTCAGATTATTTTCTGCCCATATCATACACACCAGTCACTCAAAATATGCCTCTTTCCATAAATATAAAGCTATTAATCACAAATCTTCTATTTACGAGTCACTGTATGAGTGACTCTTTCATATATTAGTCATAATGTAGTACATAGCTTTGTTTCCTTTATTTAGAAATAGCTAATGATCCTCAATTCAGTGTGTATGTTAATGTCAATAATATCAGTGTCTATTTTGCAATGCTAAATAAGTGAGGGGGAAGGGATTTGACAGAGATGAGTTACTTGGTTTGAATTGTTTTTAGTCTTAGAGTTTTTGTTTCGTTTGTTTTGTTTTATTGCTTTTGTATTCTGTTCATGCAAACTCTCACTGGAAAAAAGATATAACATACACAGTGAAATTACCAAACTATCCAGGTTCTTCACCAACCCATTAAGGGCATTTCTGGCCATTGTTAAATAAGAAGTGTAATGCATAAATATTTTAGTATGTCATAAGGTAACTGTCTGTTTTATGTGAGCTATGAAAGGAACTAAAAGCAGTGGAGTCAGGAAGGAGGGAAAAAAAATGAAATAATAAGGAATATTTTTGCCCTCTGTGGGATCAGTTTGTTCGGGCATTGAAGTAGACAAGGACACACAGGTTTTCTGGGTCATGATCTGCACTTCACCACATCAAGATCCCAACTGTACTTGAACGCTGATCCATCAGCATTTTTTTTTTTGCCTGATTCATGCTGTGCTCAGTAAAACCTTGTGTATGGGCATGTGATCCAGGTCATGAAGAGAGAGAAACATGGGCAGAAATGAGATTTCCTGGTGAGAGAGCAGAACTAAGTGACCTAGGGCTGCTGCCACTTGAAAAGGTTGATGTGTTCTTCCCAAAAGGAACAGCTATTTCCAAACAAAGTCTCTTTCAAGAATGATAACCACAGAGGAAAATTAAAGTCTTGAATATATGTAAAAGATGCCTATACTTGTTTCATGCTTTTCAACTAAGACTGTGGCAGTGCCATTTCACAACTAAAGGATGCAGTTTATTTCCAGTTTGGTGTCAACAGGCCTAAGACTTAACCAAGGCAGCACTCTTATTAGATCATCTGTTTCCAAAGACTAAGTTTTAAAAGATGTTTTTAAACATTTTTAAAACAACGCTTAAAGTTCAGACTTATGGATGTGAATGTAGTGGGTCAGAGCATGCTTCTCACTCAGGCTGGAAGGTTCAGTTGAGTTGCCTCAGGTCAGGACCACTTAGAGCAGTCATAAAGATTACTGGAGAGCTCTGAAGTCTCCAAATGCAGAAACATACTGACCTTTTCTTCCTTTTACTCCTAAGATCTTCTGGTCCAAGTCCAGGTTCTAATGGCAGGCACATTTCTGCCTGTCAGCAGCTCCAGCTGGCAAGCAGTGGTCATGGTGGTGATGGGTTGATAGCTGGAAGAGATGATCTTAGAGGTCTTTTCCAACCTTAATGATTCTATAATTCTATGATTCTAAGATCAGATGACCTCTTTTCAGGATGGACTGGTTTGTGATACACAGGGTAAGGCTGGTTTGAGGTCAAGCTCTTCCTTACATAGAGCACTAAATGTACTAGATTGTACAAAAGTAGTTATCCACGTGTGTTTTAAAGTATTTTGCAGGAAAGCCACTAAAGATCATCTGTTACATTTCCGTTTTTACCTTTATTGCACGGCTTTGTGTCTTCCTCCTCCCTCCCCCCCTCCCCCTCTCCATATTTTAATTGGAAACAATGACAACAATTTGGTGAGTTTACCAGTGCACTGGGTGTCTGAGATTCTCTGTAACATTTACTGCACCTCCTGGGCCACATACTATCAGTAGGCATTTAATGCTCATATTGGAATGAAAAGTGCACTTTTCTGCAAAATAAATATACACATTAGAAAGATATTTCCTTTCCCTAAACTTAATGTGAGACCTCGTATCAGTAGCTATGTAAATAAATCTTTTGTGCAATAAAAACTTGTTGTTTGTAGCCTGTCACATTAAAATAAAGCTTTGAGCACAGGGAGAAATCACAAATGGAAAACTTATTTACAAGAAATCAAATGAAAGAAAACTCCTTTAGAGCCAAACACCTCCACTGTATGGAATTGCTGTTTCACATTAGAAGGAATTGTAGCGAGATTTAATGTTCATACATCCAGAACACTGCCATTTACTAGCAATGAACCTTAGGAATAAGAAAGAAAAACATTTGCATATAGGAGTTAATGTAAAGATTCCTGAACTCATTGATAGTTTTTTTTTTTCCACTGACTTCCATGCCCTTTGATCCAGATCAGCCTTCCCAGAAGTGCTGGAGGGAAGCAGAGTGTGGAAGCAAGGCAGTGAGAGGTGGTGGCTCTGTCTGGCTGGGGGTGATGACAGGACAGGGGGCTCAGGTTGTTTTCATTTGCTGAACTTGCGGTTGGAATGTGGGAAGAAAGGCTGCCACCGCTTTTATTGATATTTGTTGGGAGAGACTCATTATATATTACTCCATACTCCGTATGTGTATGTGCATGTGAGGTTTTTCAGAGCTTTGGATGAATGCCTTTTATATAGCATTTTTAAGATCAAAATCTACACAATTATGTGGATTCCTGCATGTAAATGATTTCAAGGAGTCTGGTGTTTTAGCATTTTTAATTTTCTAGTAGATTTTATGATAGCATAAAGTGATAAATTATCTCTTGTGGCTGCCAGCGCTGTTTAACTATCTGCAGACACGCCATTAGCAGCGGCAGCCCATGGCCAGCGCTGTTCCTCACCCCTTCCCTGGAGGCTGCTCATGGGGTTTCCAGGGACCTCCTTGTGCCCATGGTACTACGGGAGCAGGGGAGCTCCAGACAGCCCCACTGTGCTCAGCCATGGGGATGTTTTCCTGATGCACGGTGGAGAAAGCTAAGAAATGAGCATCAGATAGTATTGACTTTCCATCACTACTGGCCTGTGTTAAAAAACGGTGACAGAGGAGAGAAAGGTTCCATTTCCCATTACCAGATATCCAATCCCCCTAGAAAACATCTGCTGAATCTGGGACCATGCCATGGCATTAGCTCCTCTGTTGCATGCTGTTTCATTGGCTGCTCTCAGCACTGCCCTGTCTATCACAATGCAGAATCTCTTTTCGGAGACGTTTCAACCACATCATTAAGGCCTCCAGCCCCGTTTCTCTTAAAATCGGTGGTAGCTGGGTTTGCTTTTTGCCTTTGGCGCACAACGTGAAGTTCGGAAACTTGACTCTGCGCAGTGTGTAAGAAAGGGAACAAAAGTTTCCCGATGATTTCATGTGACAAAAGTTGTGCAAGGAAAAGAAGCGGGCCTGCAGAAACCCCGTGCATTGCTGTGTTTATATTCCCAAGGAACTCACGCCGGAGTGCCTCAGACACATAACTGAGCGCTCCTCAAAACGCTCATTACTGAAGACAGTAAAAGAAAATGGTCTTTAGAATTCACGTGATATACTACCAACTGGAGGGAGAATAATGCAGAAATACTTTCTTGATGATGTGTGCTAAAGCAGCAGGCATTTAAGAGCAATGGATGTCAATCTCTGAGGTTTTTGTAAAGAACTGCAATTTATGACGTGTTAGGGTAAACAGTTGGATTATATTTCTGAAATGCATGTTCCATCAGGTAAAATCATTGTGATTATGGGCTCTCGTGCTTTAAGTAAGTCAGTTATGCACTAAAAGGCTGAAATTGTAAAACAAGTATGCTTATGCTTAACTGCTAATCCCTCTTTGTATCTACGCTGAGTAAACTACAAGAAAAGAGAAACTGCATTAAACAATAAAGGCATAAATGGCATGTTATGTCATCTTGATAAACAATGGCTGTTACACTGCTTTCCTTCAAGAAGCGACTGTGAGTGCCTCTGTATTCTCCCTCAATGGAGAATGTGCCTGACTGTAAAAAAAAAATGGAGGAATATGGTAGTTACTTTGCTCGCAGCAACACTTTCTCTCTGAGTGCTGCTGCCTTCCCTTCGGTTAATCGGGTCTTATCGATCACAGAAATCCCAACTTGTTGCTCCAGCAGCCACCCTATCATGCAGAATACAAGTTTCAAAAACGGCGACATAAAACTTGCTTCAAGTGGTTTTTCAAATGTTTGACAGCAGAAGATAATAAACGAAAATAAATCTTCAGTATTTCTCCTAATGCAATTTGTGGCATGTCAACGTCAAAGGGTTCTAACAACAAATCAACAAATATTTGAATGAAAACAATATACATAACTTATTTTTCTATATTGGAAACAACTGTCAAACAATTACTGTGTGACTCCATGAATTAGTTGGTTGTTTTGAAATATTCCTGCTAGGATAAAAATGGAAAAAAAGGCTGTAGGGGCCTTTGAGCCCGAACATATTGTGTCAATCACCAGCATGTGCAATGTATCTAAACCATGAGGTAAAAATTTTCTTTGTAAATTATTTCATAAATAAATAATTTGCCTGAAAAAGTTTATGAAAATATTTTTGCCTTTATTAAGTTCTCTCCGTTCTGTTGTGGTGAATACAAAGCGATTGATATTGACATCTTCTTGATCTGCTTTATTTTAACTTGAAGCGCAGAATGTATCACGCAAGCACTTTTCTCGCAAAGATACCGCAACATTCTTTTTCTGAAAGCGTTTCCCTGCAGTTACGGGGATCCTTTTGCCATTCTTAGCTCTGTTCAGAATGGGGTATGCAGTTCCCCCTAAAAGCGTCCACACTGAACATGTATTTTAAGTGCAGATCTCATGTTGCACTACAGGTGGAAAAGGTGTGTTTGTTACTGAGGGTTTCATGTTGGAACCTGCTCTCACGATCACCGACCTTCATGTTTTATGTCAAACGTGGATGAAATGCAGGAGCTGAGGTGTGGGGCATTGTTTCCTGTGCCAAAGAGAAAGCAATGGATAGCAGAGAAGCGAAGGGGAATAACCCTGATTTGAGTATTTTCCTGTCCAGCACTTTTGAGGTGCTCACCAATACCCGGCTGACATTAACCCTTCGCAGATCCATAAGGTGATGGTGGTAACAGCGACAGAGCCTGATGCAGAGTGTGCGGGACAGACGCACCAAGCTGTCAGAGCTGTGCTTGCTGCACTCGTGGGAGCAGTTTGTCTGACTGCAGTTCAGCTTGAGGAGAGCTTTACGAAGGCACAGTAGTGCGGTGCTGCAGAATGTGGCCCCAGCACCACAGCAAATTCTGAGTTCTGACATTATTTTTCTCGCTTTGTGCTGAGGCTGTGGGAAGCCCCACAGAGCCCTCACCTTGCATGGAGCCCAAAGGGCGCACCCCACACCTATGAACCTTGCTGTCCGCCAGGCAGTCCTACAGCAGAAGCCACAGACAACTGAGTGCTGCCGGGCGGCTTATGTGAGCAATCGCTTTGCCCATCTGCCAGCAGGTCGAACTGAGTGTGTATGAGGAATAAGTTTAGAGACACCACATGCATACGGGAAGGCTCCGTGTGCCTCCCTAGAGACTTTATCCTTTGCAGCTTACTGTGTGTTGAGGATAGACATGTAAGGAAAGCGTTATGTCACATTTGGGGGGAGCAGCTCCATCTCTGACACCATCGGATTTAACTCTTTTCCAGCAGAGCAGAGCAGTACTACTGTGTGGGATCAGTTTGAAACATGAACGCAGGAGGAAAACCCACGCCATATGAAGTCCCTCAGGAGCAGAAATAACAGTGTCCCGGTGCTCAACGCACGTTAACACCGCTTTTCGTGCCCGTTCCGTCTTTCCCTGCGGTAGTTCCGCACGGCCGGGTTCCGTGCTCCGTGCTCAGCGCTCCGCGCTCGGGAGTTGCGCGGCTCTCCCGCGGGCGGTGCGGCGCTGCCGGCAGCCCCCAAACCCGTCCCGCGTCCCTCGGAGCACGCACAGGGAAACGGGGGAGGGGAGGCATTACAGCCTTCCGATGGGAGCGACAGAGCGGGGCGGGGGATGCGGCCGTGGCCTGCGGGCTCCTCGCCCGCCGCTTCTCCCTCCACCCGCGGCCGGGCCCGGCGCGCTCCCTCGCTCCCTCCCCTCGCGCCGCGCGTGCCCGCGGGCCCGGCCCGGCGGCGGCGCTGAGGCCGCGGCGGAGGCGGCGGCGTTGGAGAAC
>NW_024962501.1:0-3943 GCF_019238085.1 Lagopus leucura | reverse complement strand
AGAAAGAAAGAAAGAAAGAAAGAAAGAAAGAAAGAAAGAAAGAAAGAGGAAATAAAAGATCGTATATCTAGGCAGAAGATAAGGCTTCAACACTGTGTGCATGTTTAAAATGCTGCTGTGTGTGGTAGCATGAATGGTATAAGGTGGTGGTCCGTATGAATTACTCATCCCTCTACAAATAAAGTGCAGTTGCTGCCAAGATATCATGGTAGTTTGTGTTAACTGCCAACCATAGTTGTCTCCAATAGGTTACAAAAAACATTCATGTTTAAGATATATTAATGGCACTGCGTTATCTCATAATAAAGTACTTGCAAATATATGTCACTGCTGAACAACCACATGGCACCCTGTTCTAGGGCATATGGTACTGTGTGCTTTTACTAGGCAGTGAGTGGACTAATTAGATTGTGCCTTAAATAGGTATTTAGTTTTAAAGAGCTTCAAGTATACATTTGGTTTAGTGAACAGAAGATGCATTTTCCTATCTGGAAATTCCACGCTAGTAATTCATATTTCTGACCGTATATTTTGGTAAGCATCTCAGAAAAATGAGGTGTTAATTTTTAGAAACAATTATCATTCTGACCTTGATGATTAAGTATGATAATTAAAAGACGTTGTGAGTAATATGTTTTATATCATAAACATTCCTTTCTGATTTACTTACTGAAAAAAAAAATGCCATTTTAGAAAAGAAATTAGTATTTTTTTAACATGATTAGCAAGCCATCTGTTGACATTTCAGTTCAGTCTCTTATGAAAGTCCCTAGCTTGCTGCTTCAGTTTTAACATAGGAAGAACCCAAAATAGTAATGTCTTTTGCAGTTGAATCAGAATAAGGTGATTTAGAAAGGGCAGACTTGAGAGAACAATAAAATACATAGTTCCTAGAGCTCTGAAAACTTTTGCAATGAAGCCTGAATGCAAGGGGAATTCACCCGATTTTGTCTTTTATCTTTTATCTTTTTTTTTGTTTGTTTGTTTGTTTCATACTGGAAATGAGTCCAGATTCCACAAAAAGATTAGCTGATGCTTGCAGACTTTTCAGCTAACCTCATCAGAGTTTCAATGCACATTTACTAAGTTTCAGCTTGGGCCATGTCTGTGTGAAACCCATACTGGTGTAGATTTTGCCTCCCTGAAGAAGAAGATATATGGCTGAGTAGAAACTTACATTACATCCACAAGTCCTCAGTATCTCCCAGGCTGAAGGGTAGAAAAAGGTATTTTAGCAAAAGGGTGCTATATACTTTGAAAGTAGGACAAACTATCTTATATGCCATGTATGCTGAAAGTGTCCTCATGAACACTCACACAACAGCTAAATAGCAATTCACAACCTTGCTTAGCACACGCTGACTTCTCCCTATATGCACACTGAAGAAGAATGAAAAAACACTGAAGTCAGTATATCATTACTCATCTCATATTTACATGCCAGACCCATCCCAATGAAATTGATAGTAAATTCCTCAAACCTATTCCACCACTGTGGCACTGTGGTAGTCTGCATATGGACTATGAATTGGCCCTGCTAAGTCCCTGTTAAAGACAGAGGATACCAACTGGGCTTTCCTTTGAGATCTGGGGTTTATTTCAACCTGAAACTCAAAAGCACTATCTAGCAGAATAGGTAAGTTATACATTGTATGTATGTAAACTCCAGCAAGTCCAGCTTCAGAGGTTCCTCACTTCGCATTGGGAACTTGAGACAATATAGTAGAACTGACATGAGCAAAAACGCAAGTCTGGTGTACCTCATCATAGCAGGTCTCCAGTGATGCCCATCTCAGGTCTGGGAAGTGATGGGAAAATGTACCCACAGAGCTCAGCATCCTCTGCAGGACCTGCATCAGGAAAACCCAACCTGCTTCACACCTACAGAACTTAAGATTTTCTAAGGTCCCACACTGCAAAAGCAAACCTGCGAGTAGAATCCATCTGCAAGAATCTAAAGCCCATCTCTCAAACTGTCCAGATTCTAGTCTGACTTTAAATGAAAATATTCACATTTTATTTTGTTTTGTTTTTGTTTGTTTTGTTTTTAAGCTAAATACACTTCCGAAATCCCACTCTGATTTCTTGATGTAGTTCATATACAATTTTTCTTCTCTCACCCATCCTATTTTTATGAAGATGTGCAGGAAGGAAAAGACAGAAACCAGCTAGTTCACAACTGTGAGAGGAAAATGAAAAGAGAAACTAGTGGCATTTTTTTATTTATTTACTCATCCTAATTTTCCTCTCAAACCTCAGTTAAGTAAAGCTTTACAAAGACACCGTTGACTTCCCTATTGTCTGTGAGACTTTTGCAGATAGAGAATAGCTCCAGGGCTACTCTAATCTCCCCAGGCCACTCAATTAGCATTCGACCCATTGTGAAAAGCCTGTGCATTGAATTTTCAGTCACCTGGGCCTGGCGGACATCTGTGGATGATGAATGTTTGCTTGTTCTCACGATACAGGGGTCCCGAACAAGTGGACAGCATATGTACCATAATTTCCTGGCTAAACACTGCAGTCCTTTGCTAATTATTAAAGATGCTGAAGCCTTTTTCTTTCTCTCACCCTGTCTCTCCCTCTGCCTCTCTCACTTTCTTTATGTCTTTGTTCTGTAGCAGCCTCAGCAATGGAAGAACGGCAGTTTAGACGCCTCAGTGTTTTGCTTGATTGAAGTGGGTTGAGTACAATATCCTTTCTTTCTCTTATGTTTACAAACCAGAACAGCTGAACTGTACATCAAAGAGCAGCCAAAACATTTCTTCTGTCACTTCACAGGCAGCATATCTCACCAATGTCTGCTTGTATGAAGTAAGCAATTAAGATTGCATTGAACTTCCCTAAAGCACAGATATATCCAGTTCAAGCTTCAGCTTCTCTTAGATCCAATCATCCTAATCTAATCAATTCCTGGTTGTTGGGTTTTCTGTTGTTGGTGGTGGTGGTTTTGGGTTTTTTGTTTGTTTGTTTGTTTGTTTGGTCAGTCTTTTTATTTTTTAATCTTAAACTAATTAAGTTTGATTTATTTCTGGTCATTTTTGTAATTGAATGTACCTGGGTAGAATGAGATTTTAAGAAATATTAGACAGACAAGGGCAAAAGGATGAAAGGACTCTGACCTGATGCATCATTTCGGTCATAACCCACTTTTAATCTTTTCTACTCTTACAAGAACAAAATATATCCTAACATATAAAATGAGGTAAGCAATCAAGGCTCTGTTACAGTCTCCAATATGCCACAAAAAGAAGAGCAACCTTGCCTTTCTTCCCACATGTGACTTACGATCATTGTGATAACTTGTGAGTGGCAGTGGTGGTGGAACTCAGCCATCGCCTTGGAAGAACAGTGAAGAGGAAGGCTCAGTGGAAGGCTCGAGTCCTAAACCAAGAGCGAAATTGTGGAGCATTAACCTGGTTGCCACAATTCACCTTCTTGCTGGGATCAGATTGCCACGCTCACCTTGAGCCAGCTTTCACCATGGCTCTGCCCAGTCCCAACATGATCGTGATGGATTACCCACAGTGTCACATGGTTGGGGATAATGCTCGCATCACCATTCCCTGGAGCACTGCAAGGAATCACCAGCAAGCACTGACCTCGCAGTTTTTAAGGCATCTCATTGTTTAAGCTTTTATAATCAGTGGACCTGTGTCTTAGCAAATCCTGCATCTGCACAAATATTTCAAAACCCTAAGGCTGTAAAGAGTGAATCCCACTGAACTCCTTTTAATGTGGTCTTCTAGCTGAGGTCAGGAGTAATGAACTCCATCTAGAAAATGTTTTAAATGCTTTCCATGCTCATTGTGAAATAAAAATGTCCTCTGATTAAAAAGCCATATCAAAGCTAAAGGGGTGGGTAGCACAGCTTTCTCCAAAGAATGTTTCAATTTGATTTGAAATGGTATCAGTAAGAGAAAAAAAGTGACCCATGCACAGA
>NW_024962500.1:0-2614 GCF_019238085.1 Lagopus leucura | reverse complement strand
AAACCTATGGGATGTTGGGACTGCCCCAAACCCACAGGGACACTGGGACTGCCCTAACCTATGGGGATATTAAGATTCCCCCAAATCTACGGGGACACTGGGACTGCCCCAAACCTAGGAGACACTGGGACTGCCCCAAACCCATGGGTACACTGGGACTGCCCCAAACTCATGGGGACATTGGCAATGCACCAAATCCATGGGGACATTGGGACTGCCCCAAACCCAGGGGATATCGGGACTGCCCCAAACCCATTGGGAAATTGGGACTGCCCCAAACCGACGCGGACAGTGGCACTGTCCTAAACCTATGGGACGTTGGGACTGCCCGAAATCCATGGGGACACTGGGACTGCCCCAAACCCTTGGGGACACTGGGACTGCCCCAAACCCATTGGGACATTGGGACTGCCCCAAACCCATGGGGACATTGAGACTGCCCCAAACCCATGGGACATTGGGACTGCCCCAAACCCATGGGAACACTGGGACTGTCCGAAACCCAGGGGGACATTGGGACTGCCCCAAACCCAGGGGACATTGGGACAGCCCCAAACCAAGGTGACATTGGGACTGCCCCTAACTCATGGAACACTGGGACTGCCCCAAATCCATGGGGACACTGGGACTGCCCCAAACCCACGCGGACATTGGGACTGCCCCAAACGCATTGGAATATTGGGACTGCCGAAAACCCACGGGGACTTTGGGACTGCCCCAAACACATGGGGACATTGGGACTGCCCCAAACCGAGGGGATATTGGGACAGCCCCAAACACATGGGGACATTGGGACTGCCCCAAACCCATGGAACTTTGGCACTGCCCCAAACCCACGGGTCGTTGGGACTGCCCCAAACCCATAAGATGTTGGGACGGCCCCAAACCCACGGGGACAATGGGACTGCCCCTAACCCATAGGGACAATGGGACTGCCCCAAACCCATGGGGATATTGGGACTGCCCCAAACCCATGGGGACACCGGGACTGCCCCAAATCTACGGGAACACTGGGACTGCCCCAAATCCAGGGGGACACTGGGACTGCCCCAAACCCAGGGGGACACTGGGACTGCCCCAAAGGCAGGGGACATTGGGACTGCTCCATATCCAAGGGACATTGTGACTACCCCAAACCCAGGGGGACATTGGGTCTGCCCCAAACCCATGGGAACATTGGGACTGCCCCAAACCCATTGGGGACACTGGGACTGCTCAACACCCAGGGGACATTGGGAGTGCCCCAAACCCATGGGGAGACTGGTGCTGCCCCAAACTTATGGGACATTGGGACTGCCCCAAACCCTGGGGGACATTGGGACTGCCCAAACCTATGGGGACATTGGGACTGCCTCAAATCCATTGGGACATTGGTACTGCCCCTAACCCAGGGGACATTGGGACGGCCCTAAAGCCATGGGAACATTGGGACTGCCCCAAACCCATGAGGACAATGGGACTGCCCCAAACACACTGGGACACTGAAACTGCCCCAAACCTATGGGGACACTGGGACTGCCCCAAACCCAGGCGATACTGCGACAGCCCCAAACCCATGGGGACATTGGGACTGCCCCAAACCCATGGGGACAATGGGACTGCCCCAAACCCATGGGGACAATGGGACGGCCCCAAACTCATGGGGGCGTTGGGACGGCCCCAGACCCACAAGGACATTGGGACGGCCCCAAACCCATGGGTATATTGGGACTGCCCCAAACCCACGGGGACATTGGGACTGCCCCAAACCCAGGGGATATTGCGACAGCCCCAACCCCATGGGGATATTGGGACTGCCCAAACCTATGGGGACAATGGGATTCCCCCAAATCTACGGGGTCATTGGGACTGCCCCAAACCCATGGGGACATTAGGACTGCCCCAAACCCATGGGGACATTGGGACTTCCCCAAACTTATGGGACACAGGGACTGCCCCAAACCTATGGGAACATTGCGAGTGCCCCAAACCCATGGGGACATTGGGACAGCCCCAAACGCATGGGGACATTGGGACTGCCCCAAACCCACAGGGACATTGGGACTGCCCAAAACGTATGGGGACATTGGGACTGCCCCAAACCCAGGGGAACATTGGGACTGCACCAAACCCAGGGGAACATTGGGACTGCCCCAATCCCATGGGTGCATTGGGACGGCCCCAATCCCAAAGGGACATTGGGACGGCCCCAAACCCATGGGGATATTCGGACTGCCCAAATCCTATAAGGACATTGGGACTGCACCAAACCCATGGGACATTGAGACTGCCCCATACCCAGGGGGACACTCGGAGTGCCCCAAACCCATGGGCCATTGGGACGACCCAAAATCCAAAGGGACATTGGCACTGCCCCAAACCAATGTGGTCTTTGGGACTGCCCAAAACCCATGGAGTCTCTGGGACTGCCCCAAACACATGGAACTCTGGGACTGCCCCAAACCCACAGGGACATTGGGACTGCCCCAAACCCATGGGGGAAGTGGGACTGCCCCAAACCCATGGGGACAATGGGACTGCCCCAAACCTATGGGGACAATGGGACTGCCCCAAACCCATGGGGTCATTGGGACTGCCCCAAACCCATGGGACGTTTGGACTGCCCCAAACCAAT
>NW_024962499.1:0-6859 GCF_019238085.1 Lagopus leucura | reverse complement strand
TTTTGCCTTTTTGGTTTTCCTGCAGCGAGCCTTTTTGCTTTGCTTTCCATTGTCTTTGTTTCCTATTGGTTGGTTGGTTGTCTTTCCTGCACCTTTCTTTGCATGATCTTGTTCCTTGCTAGAAGCATTCTTTTACATTTCAGAGTATGTTTCTTGGCTTTGCTCTGCATCCGATCTCTGCACCACAACTCTATGTCAGACTTTATTTTGGGGTGGAGGAATGTACATAGGTCATAGACTTGTACAAGAAAAGCTATTGTGCTGTGCCCAGAAGCTGATGAAAAAGAGCCCTGAGGAGCCAGGAGCACAAAGGCAGCGTGTTTCTGTGAAGGCCGCAGCACAAGCACGTGTGAACCTTGAAGGGCTGCTTTGTACCTCTCCAGGGACTGCTTTGGAATGGGGAATTTTCTGGATTTGTTCCCAGTTGTTGCTCAGAGCTGAGGCTTTTCTCCTTGTATCTTTGCAGGAAAGCAGAGCGGAGGGAGCGTCTGTGGTGAGATGCTCAGGTGAAATTGCCTTCCCTGCACCAGCAGCCTGTTTGTGTCCATGTGATGCACGGTGAGGAGAAGCCTGCAGTTCTGTGAGTAAGCCTGGCAAATGGAATAATGGCTGTGGCCTTTTTGGCAAGTGTGTGAGGAGGGGTCTTTGGACAGGCTGCTCTTTTGTTGGTTTATTTTTGCAGGGAAATTCCATTTCAGTTGTTAGTTGCAATGGTTGGTTGGTGCTTGATTGAAAAATATTGGTCATCTAGACAAGCAGTGCTCTCACACCAGAGAAGTGAGAAATCTCCTGTGCATCCAGTCTTCTCCACGAGCTTTCCATTTAGAGACATTTAGTGCCTCTAAATGCCTGTAGAAGTGGTGGGGGGATAAATGGGGAAGAGATGAGGTGCAGTTTCTGTGCATGCTCTGTGCACGGAGCAGGCATCACCTGCTGCGAGCTGGGAGCCCTGCAGAGCATCGTGGATTTGCTTTCCTTCCTTGTTGGAGCGCGGTGCTTTTGTAGGTGCTGTGTGCATTTGAAGTAACTGTGAACTCTGCTGAGACACCAGGTGTCCTAGAGAGAGCCCAAGGTCCTTAGTTCAGTGAGGGCCTTTTTTCTCCATCTCTCAGTTTTTTCTTCTTTTCTCCCTGTTAGTGTGACATACCTGGCCCGTCAGATAATTCAGAAGGGAGAGGTGCCTTCTTGTGAAGCTGTGGCAGGTGGGTGCATGCACTTCACTGCTGGTATGAAAAAGTTGAAGATGCCTGAGCTGTGGGAGAGCTTTGAGAGTTGGATGGAGAGTTCTTGACCAAGGAAGAGCCCTTTGATCCCAGCCCCCTGGGGAGAGGTTAGGATTGCTGAAGGAGGAGAGGATTCTTTGAGTGATCTCAGGGGTCTAGGAAGGGAGCTGACAGGTTTAGGGTTCCTTGGCCGTGCTCTGCCCAGGCTGTGACAGTGCTGGGGTTCGATTTTGAGTCACTTGGAAGACAAAATGAGACAAAGGGTTTTTTGTGCAGCCTGAAACCCTGCAACTCTGCTGTAGGGGCTGCAGCCCAGGGTAGGTGCCCTGTCTCCACAATTGCTGACCACGCTCTTCCCTTCTCCACAGTGACCACGGCCAGCCCATGAAGCTCCAGTCATCAAGACCCCGTATGTCATGTCCAACGCCATCTGTCTGCGCTGCCCTTGATAGCTGAGGCTACCTCATGTCCTCTCAAACTGCCAGGCACGCAAGCTTCCTCCTCCTCCACCAGCTCTCCCACTGGCTCTGACACCTTTGCCACCTCCCATGTCGTGTGGTGGAAATGCATGGTGCTGGGGCAGGCCCAAACTCCCACCCTGACAGCAGGCACGTTTCCAAAAACTCTGCTCACTTCCTCATCCTGCTGGCTCGTGAGAAGATCCTGTTGTCAGCTCTGCCAACCAGCACAGCAGAGGTGGGATAGTTACAGGCAGCCTGGAAAACAGCAGGGGAATAACCATTTCCCCCTTTGGCTGTTATCTGTTGAGAAATGCTGTCTGGTGAGCATTGAGTCAGGGCCTGAACCACTGATGGAGCATCTGGGGAACGGACCCAGTCAGCCCTGGGAGCACAGGTGAGGGCAGTTCAGTTGTATGATGGAATGAGGGGAGCCTGGCTGCACCTCTCTTAGACCTCATTGAAGGGCTGACTCTGCATGGGCAAGGATCTCTGGTTGGAGATCCCTCCCTTGTGGAGTTTTCCCTGTGAGCCTGGATCTTCAGGGACAGGTGAGCACTTTCCTTTGTCTTTGTAACGCCTTTCTGTTGTGCTAGTCCCTTTGTGGTTACACCTTCTTCCACTGCACTGATCATTCTGGTTGTTACAGATGGCCTCTGCCCCTTCCCACCTGTAAAGCAAACAAGGTGATGACAGAGCCTTTATTTGAGATATAGGAGCTATAGAGCAGGATATCAAAGAAAGAGGAATCGACTCATCCCTCCCAGCAACAGTTTGGAAGAAAGTGGTGAGCTGAGGAATGCAGCCTTTTGCGTTTGAACTGCAGTGTGCTGAAAGGTGAAAGGGGGCTGAGAGGTGGGGGGGGAGACCTGTGCAGGCTGACTGTGTGTGTGCTGCTGGGAGCACTGCTGAGATGGAGAGAGGAAGGCTCCCCGCTCGAGGTACTCGTGTGCTCACGCAGTGGTTCAGGCTGTGACCTGGCAATTCCACTGCACCACCTGTCCTGCACTGTCCATGTGCCACCTCCAGGTGTTGCCCAGCTGTTGGGGGACTCGCTGTGACCTCCCTGTCTCACCAGTGCCTTGTGCACTGGACTTCACAGCATCTTGATGGCGAGTAGTGGTCCTCTGGAGATGCTGAGCAACAGTTGTGAGCTGCGCCCTTTTCCTGGACCGGTATCCCAAGCCCTTCTCAGCCCAGAGCCTGTCTCTCTCATCTGGTGTTCTATGGAGAAGTCAGCAAGATGGGACTTTGCCAGCCAGCTGGTTTCAGCTTCACCACCCAAATGACAGCAGGGCAGTCCTGCAGCTCATGGCAGCCCTACGGCTCTGCTCCTTTGCCAGGCTGGAGAGCTGAATCAGCTCCGATTCTGCAGATCCTTCCCTGAGTCCTGCTGCTAAGCACCGATACTTGTGCATCCTCTGGGCCACATCAGGACTAGAAAGAGGAGTAGACATCAGGCGGAAGGATCTGGCCTTCTGCTGGTGATAGCCACCTGCATGGCCTGTTCCTGCTTTCTCTTTTCCCCAGGAGGCATGTGGGAAAATTTGTAAGTTTTCCCCAAGCAGTGCATGGACCTCTCTGATGGGAGTGAGCAGCAAGGAGCCGACTGGGTCTCAGCTTCCTTCCTGCCCTGCACTTGACTGAGGGACCCTGCAGCCAGCTCAGAGGTAAGAGGTGGCCATGGGCCCAGCTTTGCCAGCTTTCACTGTGAAAGGGAGCAGTTCAGGGAAAGACACAGCCTGGGTAAGCCTGAGCTTTACTCTAGCATCTGAGGGAGCTGTGGACATCAGCTGTGGACACGACTCATAACGGTGTTGGTCAGCTGTGGATGCTCAGTGTTCTTAAGCAGCCCAGCTGTATCTCACAGGCTGTAGTCACAATTTCTCTGCGAGGCTGAGATACTCTGAGGATCATGGCATCTCTCATTTTGCTCTCAAGCTCACAGTCTCTGAGGAATGACTTGAGCCCTGTGCCCACATCCTCGCTCATGTGCTGGAGTCACCTTTATGCATTTTGGTGCCAGGGCTCTTGGGGCAAAACATGCCTGGACACTGCCACACATGTAATGCCTTTCTGCGGTGCACACTGGAGGATGCAGAACTGGCTGGGTCTGTGATGCTTTATGAAGCTGGTCTGACCTATTTCAGCAGCAGTGAGAACGCTTCTCACCTAGTCTAACCCTTAGAGCAGCATGGAGTGAAGGGTGCTACCTGGGGATAAGTCTTTTTTTCTACTTTCTATCCCAAGTCCTTTCCTTTCTACGGAAACAGCAGAAGTGTTCCTTCAGAGCTGATTTACCCCTGCTGTGTTTCTTTTCACTTTTTGTGGATGAGCAAGTGCCCCTTTAGGGATGAGCATCTCTTTGCTCCTTCCATTCTACAGCTCGTAGCAAGGTGCCCAGGACACCCCATAGTTGTGGGGAGCAGCTGGCACAAGAGAAGTAAGTCCTGAGGCTGCAGCAAAGATTTTGGGTCATTTGCAGTGGCTCAGTGGGAGCTTGCAGAGGCAAAAAGCAGCTGGAGATGTGCTCTGCAGTTCTGTGCTGGTTTGCAGATTCCTCAGGAGTTGTCCTGGGTCACCTGGCTTCCACCAAGAGTGCTCCTCTTCTCTCCACAGATCACATCCCAGGTGCTGTCTGTTTGTCTGTGGTAGGTACCACAGAAGGAGGCCTCTCCGTGCCATTGTTGCAGTGATTTCAGTCTGTGGCACCCACATTTGGACACATGGATGCTCCATCTGGATGTTAATTTTCAGGGGGATTAAAGCTTGTTGGAATATGGGCTGTCTCTTTCCATAGTATATGCATTTTGTGCAGTTGAGTCTTGCAGTATCTCTATAATTCACTCTTCTGCCATGAAGTGGGATGGTGTAACGTCCTGTTCTTCAGACGAACTGAGAGTGCTGCCCAGATGGTGAATGAGACAAGGGATTCACTGGTCCTGACTGATAAGAATCCTGGGCAACAGTTAATAGGCCAGTATTTTCTGAGATAGAATTTATTATCATGCATTTGTTAATGTTTCTGTTAACGCCAAAGCACTCTGGGGTGTATTTTCAAACCAGGGTTTCCTGTCCTGCTAACAGACAGTGGGGTTTGTGCATGTACCTCCATGGGCTCACATGGAAACATACGTCAAGCATCAGAAGATTCCTGGGTGCGTGTTTAAGACTTAATGCGTTCTCTAAAGACTGAAATGGGATTTTCCTGATGTTGTAAGTTCTGATCTTATGGAATGTACGTACTGGGAGAAATTACTCCTGGTGGCTGAAACAAATGCTGGAGTTCTTCAGTGCAGAGTTGTCATGGTTCTGGTCTGCCTGGTGCTACAGCGGAAGAGCCTGGGCTATTCTGGGAGAGAACCATGTTCACTGTATTTAAGCAGGAGAATGTCCCTGTGGTGTTATTCAGAAGAAAAGCTGTTCTAATCAACCTTACCTCAGGATCTTGTTTCTCAAATCCAAGCAAGACAGGACTGTGCATGCGTGTGCATTGCATATAATGCTGGCGTTTGGTTTTCATGAGATTCATAGATTAGTGCCTGCTTGCTCTGAAGTTGGCTCTTGGAATGCGATGATTCAGTGTCTCACTGACAGTGTGACAAGTAGGACTTGGTTCTTGCAGGTTTGTTTCCTTGCCCAGCTTTATTTCCACTGCTGGGCAACTGTCTCTGCAAGAGCTGCTTAAGAAAAGGAATGAAATGCACATTTTGCTGGAAAATTAGCACAGAGCTTTGCCCATTTCCTTTAAATGGAAAAGTGAACCTAACGTGCCTTGCTGTTATCAAGGGATTTGTTTGCTGGAGGCAAGCTGATAAATGGTGCCTGGGGCCTGTGGGCACAAATAGATCCCAGTTTCCTGTTCATGCAGCAGCCTTTAAATATTGCATTGGCAATATTAGTAAGGCCAGACAGATCCAGGGATGTCTGTGCCCAAGGCTTGAAGTAACGCTGGAGAAAAGCAAAACAGCTGACTTAAAAAATGTGTGCTTAGAAGCTGGGAAGTAATGAGAAGTGGAAGCCTCTGTTCTCATGGCAGTTCTGCTGAGTAATAATCACTTGGCAAACTGCAGCAGCATGGCAGGGAAGCTCAGGGCTGCAATTTAGGGAGAGGATATTGAGGGAGGCTAAAGGCTTTGCTAATGCTTGGCTGGATGTAAGAAATGTTCTGTGTTAAGAACGTGTTTTCTATGTCAGTGGTCCACAGCATTTGAGGTACTTAACTCAGTGCAAATGAGAAAAGCTGATGCTTTTTGTCTACTTGGTAGTGGAACAAGGAAAATTGAGGAAGGTTTTTGGAACAACTTTATTCTTCACATCTTTCCTGGAAAAAAAAATAATTCAGGTGGCCTGGGCTCTCTGTCATTTATTATTTCTGAGCCCTTGGAGCTGGATTTCTGCTCTTGGCTTTTCACAGGAGATTGGGCCAACAGAAAACGGGTGATCCAGGAGCTCAGCTGGGTCCAGGCTGACCTGCTGTTTAGTAAGTCCTCTCCAAGCTCAGTTACAAACTTCAGTTTTCTTCTCCAAGTTACATTTGTCTGAGTTAAGCAAGCACTGAAGCAAATCTGTTCACCTCTGTTTTTCTTTCTATGCTGCTCTTTCATTTCTGGACCTCCTGTAAGAATGACCACATGCTTTGCTTTTCACTGATTCTGGGGTATCACAGTGAAATTTTTCAGTCACTTATCTTGTTGTGAGTCATAGTTAAGGATGGAGGAGCTTTTCCTCCCTGCATATCTGCTGCTTTCCTGTCTTTCAATAGAAACCCCCTTGTGAGCAATGTAATGGCTCAACCCTTCCTGCTGAGCAGCACGGTGGGTTGTGGTTGAGTGCTGACACAGTGACTGTGCAGGGTGGGCTGGTGCAGCACACAGCTGTGATGGCTCTGTTCCTTCACTGATCCAGGCCTTTTTCAACTTAGTTACATTATTTTGGTTGTCTTTTGTTTTTTAACATGATGTGCAAATGTAACGACCTGAAACACGAAAGAGAAGAGCAAACCAAAACTGCTCTTGGCTGTGTCCAATGTGTAATTAAATGAGTACCTAAGAGATTTAAAGTGGTCTCTGGATTGCTGCTCATCTCATTTCACACTGCCTGCAGTGTTTTCACTTTCAGTGCCCTTTGGCTCTGGTTCTTAACTCTATTATACAGGCTCCCACTTCAGATCTTCTT
>NW_024962498.1:772-1163 GCF_019238085.1 Lagopus leucura | reverse complement strand
CACTGGGATCAATGGGATCAGTGGGATCAATGGGATCAATGGGATCAATGGGATCAGTGGGATCAATGGATCAATGGGATCAATGGGATCAATGGATCAATGGGATCACTGGGATCAATGGGATCAGTGGGATCAATGGGATCAATGGGATCAGTGGGATCAATGGGATCAGTGGGATCAGTGGGATCAATGGGATCAATGGGATCAATGGGATCAGTGGGATCACTGGATCACTGGGATCCCCCCGGCCCCCCCCCCCCCCGACCCACCTGCTCCGGCCACCCGAAGATGGAGAATGGGAAAAGCCCGGAGGAGAACCACGTGTCCAGGACGTCCTCGTCTGCGACCCACAAGTGACCCGTCAGCGCCCCATAGCGCCCCATAAGTGACC
>NW_024962498.1:0-762 GCF_019238085.1 Lagopus leucura | reverse complement strand
AGCGCCCCATAAGTGACCCACAAGTGACCCGTCAGCGCCCCATAGCGTCCCATAAGTGACCCACAAGTGACCCGTCAGCGCCCCATAGCGCCCCATAAGTGACCCACAAGTGACCCGTCAGCGCCCCATAGCGTCCCATAAGTGACCCACAAGTGACCCGTCAGCGCCCCATAGCGCCCCATAAGTGACCCACAAGTGACCCGTCAGCGCCCCACAGTGCCCCATAAGTGACCCACAAGTGACCCGTCAGCGCCCCACAGTGCCCCATAAGTGACCCACATACCCCATAAGTGACCCACAGTGCCCCATAAGTGACCCATCAGTGCCCCATAGCGCCCCAGTGCCCCATAAGTGACCCATAAGTGACCCGTCAGCGCCCCATAGTGCCCAAGAAGTGACCCATTAGTGCCCCACAGCGCCCCATAAGTGACCCACATACCCCATAAGTGACCCATATACCCCATAAGTGACTCGCAGTGCCCCATAAGTGACCCACAGTGCCCCACAAGTGACCTGTCAGCGCCCCATGGCGCCCCATAAGTGACCCACAGTGCCCAACCCCACCCACAGCACCCCATAGCACCCCACAGTCCCCCACATCTCCCCACCCCACAGCACCCCATAGTGCCCAACCTCACCCCATAGCGCCCCATAGTCCCCCACATCTCTCCACCCACAGCACCCCATAGCACCCAACCTCACTCCATAGTGCCCCATAGCGCCCATAGTGCCCCACATCTCCCCACCCACAGCACCCCATAG
>NW_024962497.1:413-1254 GCF_019238085.1 Lagopus leucura | reverse complement strand
GGGAGAAGCTGAAGCCTGGCAGAAAACAGCCTGGCAGAAAACAGCAGCACTGAGTGACGGCGGCCCCCAATTCCCCCCCCTGCAGGTGGTGGAGGACGAGAGGAGCGACCGCGAGGAGACGGACAACTCGGAGGAGGAGGAGGAGGCGATGAAGAACGGCCCCCTGTCCAACGGGCATCCCCCCCCCCTCCTGAACAACAACCACCGCAAGAACGACTGAGCGCCTCCCCCCACGGCCGGGGGTCACGCAGTGCCAGGGGTCCCCACCCCCTCCATCCTCCCCCCTCCCTGCTCCGGCAGCGCAAATCGGG
This sequence comes from Lagopus leucura, assembly GCF_019238085.1. NCBI lineage: Eukaryota > Metazoa > Chordata > Aves > Galliformes > Phasianidae > Lagopus > Lagopus leucura. The sequence goes on along the minus strand of NW_024962497.1, from coordinate 943 downwards.
GCCCCGCAGAGCCCCTCTGCCCCCCTCAGCCCCCTCTGGGACCGCAGCTCTGGGGAGGGGGGGTGGGAAGCAGCACGGCTGCTCCTCCACCTCACGGCTCCTCTTTGCCTTTCACCCACTGCCTTAACGGGGTCAGAGGTGGCTCCTGCCCTCGGCGCCCCAAACCCCCTCCCCATGTCCCCCCCCATTGATGCCGGTGCTGTGGGAGGAGGGTGGGGGGGGGGAGGTGACCCCCAAAGCTGAACGGATGAAGTCGTGCTGGGGTTTGGGCCAATGGAGCTGTGGGTCAGCGCTGCTGCGTCCTCCTCCCTCCAGTCCTCTGTCAGTGGGGCTCAGCTGTGCCCCCCCAGAGCCCCCGTGGGCCAGAGGGGGCCAACGAGCAGCGATTCTGTTTCTATTTATTGGGGGGGGGAGAGGGGCAGAGGGGGCTCTGCCTCCTGCAATGAAGGGGGAGCTGGGGGGCGGGGGGGGAAGGACCATTAACCGCCATCAGACCAAAATGTGTCGTTTTGTTTTTGGTTTTGTTCTTG
>NW_024962497.1:0-313 GCF_019238085.1 Lagopus leucura | reverse complement strand
GGGGGGGGCACGGCGCTGCGAGTGGTGGGAGTAGAAAAGCCCATTTTATTGCTTGGTAACAACAGGAATTCTTTACATCTCACGGCGGGGGGGTGGGGTGGGGGGCTGCTTCCCCTCTCAGCCCCATCACTGATGTTTATTATCACCCCCTCCATTCCCCCCCCCACAACTCCAAGAGACCCCCAGTGCAACAACGTGGCGGCAACAGCGACCCCCAGCCCCAGTGAACACAACAGGAGCAGCCGGGGGGCGCTGTGGGGCCGGAGCCCCCCCCCAACAGCACAGCTCGGGTCGGGGTGGGGGTGAGAGCCCC
>NW_024962496.1:516-1115 GCF_019238085.1 Lagopus leucura | reverse complement strand
GAGATCATTTATGGGGGCTATGGGGTCACTTATGGGGCGGGGGGGGGCCAGTTATGGCCCCGGGGGGGGGGGGGGGCACTTCCGGCTACCCATGACTACATTTAGGGATCACTTCCGGTTCAGTCTGCACTTAGTTAAGTGACAAAACATCAACTTCCGGGGCACGGGGTTCACTTCCGGGTTCTCACCGTAGGGCTTCCGTGGGGGAGAAAAACCGGAAGATCCCTAACGGTGGAAGGGGGGGAGGAACCGGAAGTGAAGAGCGCCCCCAGGAGGGCGACGTCGCTGTGGGGCAGCGCCCTCCATTGGGGGGTGGAAACCAATGGCCGCCCCCAAGAGCCGCGAATGCAGCAAAGGCCGGAACGGGCGGCAGCACCCAGAGACAGCAACACTTCCTGGGGGGGGGGGGGGGGGGGAGGAGGGAAGAGTTAGGGGAGCCCACTTCCGGTCCAATATCCCGCCCACAGCCACTTCCGGTCGGTCATACAACCGACTTCCGGTCAACAGCACTCCCCCATTTCCGGTTCTGATTACGTGGAGAGGAAGGTGTTGGAACATTTCCGGTTGGAAGCCAGCCCACTTCCGGTCGAACACCCCCC
>NW_024962496.1:0-416 GCF_019238085.1 Lagopus leucura | reverse complement strand
GAGATCATTTATGGGGGCTATGGGGTCACTTATGGGGCGGGGGGGGGCCAGTTATGGCCCCGGGGGGGGGGGGGGGCACTTCCGGCTACCCATGACTACATTTAGGGATCACTTCCGGTTCAGTCTGCACTTAGTTAAGTGACAAAACATCAACTTCCGGGGCACGGGGTTCACTTCCGGGTTCTCACCGTAGGGCTTCCGTGGGGGAGAAAAACCGGAAGATCCCTAACGGTGGAAGGGGGGGAGGAACCGGAAGTGAAGAGCGCCCCCAGGAGGGCGACGTCGCTGTGGGGCAGCGCCCTCCATTGGGGGGTGGAAACCAATGGCCGCCCCCAAGAGCCGCGAATGCAGCAAAGGCCGGAACGGGCGGCAGCACCCAGAGACAGCAACACTTCCTGGGGGGGGGGGGGGGGGGG
>NW_024962495.1:1820-2497 GCF_019238085.1 Lagopus leucura | reverse complement strand
GGGGGAGGTTATGGGGTTTTGGGGGTTATGGGGTTCTATGGGGTTCTATGGGGTTATGGGGCCCTATGGGGTTCTATGGGGCTCTATGGGGTCGGGGGAGGTTATGGGGTTTTAGGGGTTATGGGGTTCTATGGAGTTCTATGGGGTTATGGGGCCACGGGGCTCTATGGGGTTCTATGGGGTCAGGGGGAGGTTATGGGGTTTTTGGGGTTGTGGGGTTCTATGGGATTCTATGCAGTTATGGGGCCACGGAGTTCTATGGGGCCCTATGGGGTTCTATGGGGCTTTATGGGGTCGGGGGAGGTTATGGGGTTTTGGGGGTTATGGGGTTCTATGGGGTTCTGCGGGATTATGGGGCCACGGGGTTCTATGGGGCTCTATGGGGTTCTATGGGGTCAGGGGGAGGTTATGGGGTTTTAGGGCTTTATGGGGTTCTATGGGGTTATGGGGTCATGGGGCTCTATGGGGCTCTATGGGGTTATGGGGCCTTATGGGGCTCTATGAGGTCAGGAAGAGGTTATGGGGTTTTTGGGGTTCTATGGGGTTCTATGGGATTGTGGGGGACTTATGGGGTTTTGGGGGTTATGGGGTTCTATGGAGTTATGGGGCCACGGGGCTCTATGGGGCTCTATGGAGCTCTATGGGGTCAGGGGCAGGTTATGGGGTTTTGGGGGCTT
>NW_024962495.1:511-1720 GCF_019238085.1 Lagopus leucura | reverse complement strand
GCTATGGGTCCGGCTATGGGGCTGGGTCACCCCATGGGTCCTGCTATGGGCCCGGCTATGGGGCTGGGTGGCGCTATGGGTCCCGCTATGGGTCCGGCTATGGGGCTGGGTGGCGCTATGGGTCCCGCTATGGGTCCGGCTATGGGGCTGGGTCACCCCATGGGGTCGCTATGGGTCCGGCTATGGGGCTGGGTGGCGCTATGGGTCCCGCTATGGGTCCGGCTATGGGGCTGCCCCACACCCGCAGGGCTCGACGTGCGCAGTGCGCGTGCGCAGCGGCAGCACCTTCGAGGGCATCTTCCGCACCCTCAGCTCCAAGGTGACTTTTGATCCCTGACCCCATGACCCCTCTTGACCTCTTGACCTCTTCTGACCCTGTGACCTTTTGTGACCCCTTGGCCTTTCCCAACCCCGTGACTTTTTGTGACGCCTTCTGACCCCTGACCTTGTGACCTTTTGCGACCCCGTGACCACTCCTGACCCCGTGACCTCTTGTGACCCTTGCTGACCCTGTGACCCCTAGTGACCCCGTGACCTCTCATGACCCTATGCCGCCCTTGACCCCTTTCTGACCCCCGATGACTTTTTATCTCTGGCCCTGTGACCTCTGACCCCGTGACCTTGTGACCCTTAACCCCAGAACGCCACCCCCACAGCCCCCTCCCCACTGCTTCCCATTCAGCCCCATCACCCCCTTGTAACCTTTCCCCCTGACCCCGTTGACCCTTGACCCCCGTGGCCCCATACTTTTCATCTTTCTTGACCCCTGATCTTTGACCCCGTGACCTTTAACCTTAGAGCCCCATTAATGACCCCACCAACCCCCGTTCAACCCCATCACCCCCCCGTAACCTTTCCCTTTGACCCCACTTACCCTTGATCCCCATGACGTCACATGTTTGACCCTCATGACCCCTGACCTTTGACTCCTGTGACCTTTGGCCTCATAACCCCACAGCGGTATTAATAGCTCCACCGAACCCCATTCAATCCTTGTTTTCTTCTTTGTAGTCCTTGTCCTTGAGCCTGTTGACCCTTGACCCCCCGTGACCCCAGCTTTGTTGACCCCCATGACCCCTGACCTTTGACCCCATGATCTCTGAGCCCATAACCCCACTCCCACACCCCCCTCCCCACCGATTCCCATTCAACCCCATCACCACCCCCCCTGTAACCTTTCCCCTGACCCCGTTGACCCTTGACCCCCAC
>NW_024962495.1:0-411 GCF_019238085.1 Lagopus leucura | reverse complement strand
CCCCCCCTGTAACCTTTCCCCTGACCCCGTTGACCCTTGACCCCCACGACCCCTGGATCTTTCACCCCCCTGTGATCCTTGACCTTTGACCTCGTGGCCTCTGACCCCATTGAATGCCACACCTCCTCTGATTCCCATTCAACCCCACCGCCGTCCCTCGTCCCGGAACCTTTCCCTTTCATCCCTTTGACCCCGTTGACCCTTGACCCCCCCGGCCCTTCTGACCCTGGTGACCTCTGACCTTTGACCCTCCCCCCGCGCAGTTCGAGCTGGCCTTGGAGGCGGTGCACAGGGGGGGGTCGGGGGGGCCGAGGCGAGAGGAGATCGTGGAGACCATGGTGTTCGGGGCCGGGGACGTCGTCAGCGCCCGCTTCAGGGACGTGGATGTGGGGGCTGCGCCCGGAGGTGGGG
>NW_024962494.1:0-1351 GCF_019238085.1 Lagopus leucura | reverse complement strand
CCCCCCCCCCCCCCCCCCCTTTACCTGCCAACACCAGCAGCGCCCCCCCCAGGATTCGACCCCTCCGTCGCCCCCCCGGACCCCCCAAAAAGGGGAGCAGAGGCCCGGGGGTCCCCAAAGCCGCCGACCCCACAGCCAACGCTCGGCTGCCCTGCAGGTACCCTAAAAAAAGGGGGGGGGGGGGGGGAGGAGGCGGGGGGGGAAGGAAGAAGGGACCCTCAGACCGCCCCCCTCCCCCCCATGGGACCCCCATCCCATATCCAACATCCCATAATAGGCTGGATCCCAATATCCCGTACGATCCATCGCTTCTGCTGCTGTCCCCAATGTTCTCCAATGGCCCCATTGACCTCAATGGCCCCAATGACCCCAAATGGCCCCACTGACCCCATTGTCCCCATTGACCCCATTGACCCCATTGACCCCATTGACCCCAATGGCCCCATTGACCCCAATGGCCCCAATGGCCCCAAATGTCCCCATTGACCCCATTGTCCCCCAGTGTCCCCACTGACCCCATTGTCCCTATTGACCCCATTGACCCCAATGGCCCCAATGACCCCAATGGCCCCATTGATCCCAAGTTCCCCAATGGCCCCAAATGTCCCCATTGTCCCCCAGTGTCCCCAATGGCCCCAAATGGCCCCACTGACCCCATTGTCCCCATTGACCCCAATGGCCCCAATGACCCCAAATGTCCCCATTGTCCCCCAATGTCCCCATTGATCCCAAGTTCCCCAATGACCCCAAATGTCCTCCAATGTCCCCATTGACCCCAATGGCCCCAACAGCCCCAAATGGCCCCGTTGACCCCATTGTCTCCCAGTGTCCCCACTGACCCCATTGTCCCCATTGACCCCAAGTTCCCCAATGACCCCAATGGCCCCAATGACCCCATTGTCCCCAATGTCCCCAATCTCCCCAACGCCCCCCATTGTCCCCAATGTCCCCATTGACCCCAATGGCCCCATTGTCCCCCATGTCCCCATTGTCCCCCATTGTCCCTACCGGGCAGGGTGAGCAGTGACTGCAATGGGACACACGATGTCACCCCGGTGGCGTCGGTGACACAATCGCTCCACAGCCCGCGGGTGTTGGTGACAGAAGCCACCACTGTCACCTGTCCCCCCCCCACCCCCCAGGCGCTGTGGGGCAGAGAGGACACCAGCAGAGCCCAGCCTACGGCGCCCAGGGCCACCCCGAGGGCCACCCCCCAGGTGACAGCGGGGGACATGGGGGAAGGAGGAGGGGACAAAGGTGGGGATGGGGATGGGGGCGAAGGGGTGAAACTGGGGGCAAAGGGAGAAATGTGGGGACAAAGGTGGGGACAGGGATGGGGAGAGAGGGGCAG
>NW_024962493.1:639-1040 GCF_019238085.1 Lagopus leucura | reverse complement strand
CCCCCCCGTCCCCCCGCCCCGCTCACTTGATCATCTTGTAGAGGTCGGGGTCGCTGATCTTGACGGTGCGCGCCACGTTCCATGACACGTGGATCATGGGCACGATGGATTTCACGTTCTTCACCTCGTTCCACTCGTAGCGCTCCAGGGCCAGCTGGTACTGATAGGCTGCCGGACAGCGGGCGCCCCCCCATCAGCGCCCCGTAGGTACCCCACCCCATAGATACCCCCCCCCATCAGCGCCCCATAGACACCCCCCCATCAGCACCCCATAGATACCCCCACCCCATAGACACCCCCACCCCATCAGCGCCCCATGGACACCCCCCCATCAGCGCCCCATAGATACCCCCACCCATCAGCGCCCCATAGATACCCCCACCCCATAGACACCCCCACCC
>NW_024962493.1:0-539 GCF_019238085.1 Lagopus leucura | reverse complement strand
GTCCCCCTGTCCATCCCCATCCCCCTGCCCACCCCCGTCCCTCTGTCCACCCCCATCCCTCTGTCCATCCCCACTCCTGTCCATCTCCCCGTCCCTCTGTCCATCTCCCCGTCCCCCTGTCCATCCCTGTCCCTCTGTCCCCCCCGTCCCCCCGCCCCGCTCACTTGATCATCTTGTAGAGGTCGGGGTCGCTGATCTTGACGGTGCGCGCCACGTTCCATGACACGTGGATCATGGGCACGATGGATTTCACGTTCTTCACCTCGTTCCACTCGTAGCGCTCCAGGGCCAGCTGGTACTGATAGGCTGCCGGACAGCGGGCGCCCCCCCATCAGCGCCCCGTAGGTACCCCACCCCATAGATACCCCCCCCCATCAGCGCCCCATAGACACCCCCCCATCAGCACCCCATAGATACCCCCACCCCATAGACACCCCCACCCCATCAGCGCCCCATGGACACCCCCCCATCAGCGCCCCATAGATACCCCCACCCATCAGCGCCCCATAGATACCCCCACCCCATAGACACCCCCACCC
>NW_024962492.1:0-1346 GCF_019238085.1 Lagopus leucura | reverse complement strand
TCTATGGGCTCTATGGGGTTCTATGGGTTCTATGGGCTCTATGGGCTCTATGGGGTTCTATGGGTTCTATGGGCTCTATGGGTTCTATGGGTTCTATTGGGCTCTATGGGCTCTATGGGTTCTATGGGCTCTATGGGGTTCTATGGGTGCTATGGGCTCTATGGGCTCTATGGGTTCTATGGGTTCTATGGGTTCTATGGGGTTCTATGGGTTCTATGGGCTCTATGGGTTCTATGGGTTCTATGGGCTCTATGGGTTCTATGGGTTCTATGGGTTCTATGGGCTCTATGGGTTCTATGGGCTCTATGGGCTCTATGGGGCTCTATGGGCTCTATGGGGCTCTATGGGGCTCTAAGGGCTCTATGGGCTCTATGGGTTCTATGGGCTCTATGGGCTCTATGGGTTCTATGGGCTCTATGGGGCTCTATGGGGCTCTATGGGCTCTATGGGCTCTATGGGGCTCTATGGGCTCTATGGGCTCTATGGGGTTCTATGGGCTCTATGGGTTCTATGGGCTCTATGGGCTCTATGGGTTCTATGGGCTCTATGGGCTCTATGGGTTCTATGGGTTCTATGGGCTCTATGGGCTCTATGGGGCTCTATGGGGCTCTATGGGGCTCTATGGGCTCTATGGGCTCTATGGGGTTCTATGGGTTCTATGGGCTCTATGGGCTCTATGGGCTCTATGGGTTCTATGGGGCTCTATGGGCTCTATGGGCTCTATGGGCTCTATGGGGTTCTATGGGGTTCTATGGGGCTCTATGGGGTTCTATGGGGTCTATGGTGTCTATGGAATCTATGGTTTCTATGGGGTCTATGGGTTCCTATGGGGTTCTATCGGGGTCTATGGGGTCTATGGGGTGTATGGGGTTCTAATGAGGTCTATGGGTTCTCTGGGGTTCCATGGGGTCCTATGGGGCTCTATGGAGTCTATGGGGGTCCTATGGTGTCTATGAGGACTGTGGGGTTCTATGGGCTCTATGGGGTTCTATGCGGTCTATGGGGCCATATCGGGATGCTACAGGGCCGTATGGGGCCATGGGGCCATATGGGATGCTATGGGGCCATATGGGGACACTATGGGGCGCTATGGGGCGCTATGGGGCCATATGGGGACGCTATGGGGCGCTATGGGGCGCTATGGGGACGCACCACGATGGCTTCGCTGGCCCCGCAGGACAGGACGATGTTGTTGGCGCAGGCCGGGAATCCATCGCGGCGCTGCAGGAACCGCGCCACGTCTGCGCGCACCGCTGCCAGCCCCACACTGCCGCTGTACGAACCTGCCCCACAGCGACCCATAGCGACACACTGCTGCCCCACAGCGACCCATAGCGACACACTGC
>NW_024962491.1:1084-3001 GCF_019238085.1 Lagopus leucura | reverse complement strand
CCATACGGCACCCATAGGGATCCCATACGGCACCCATAGGGATCCCATACAGCACCCAGAGGGATCCCACACGGCACCCATAGGGATCCCACACGGCACCCATAGGGATCCCATACGGCACCCAGAGGGCGCCCATAGGGATCCCATACAGCACCCATAGGGATCCCACACGGCACCCATAGGGATCCCATACGGCACACAGAGGGCGCCTGTATCCCATACGGCACCCATAGGGATCCCACACGGCACCCATAGGGATCCCATACGGCACCCATAGGGCACCCATGTCCCATACAGCACCCATAGGGCTCCCATAGATATCCCGTATCCCATAGGGCACCCATAGGGATCCCATACGGCACCCATAGGGATCCCATACGGCACCCATAGGGATCCCACACGGCACCCATAGGGATCCCATACAGCACCCAGAGGGATCCTATACGGCACCCATAGGGATCCCATACGGCACCCATAGGGCACCCGTGCCCCATACAGCACCCATAGGGCGCCCATAGATATCCCGTATCCCATAGGGCACCCATAGGGATCCCATACGGCACCCATAGGGATCCCATACGGCACCCATAGGGATCCCACACGGCACCCATAGGGATCCCACACGGCACCCATAGGGATCCCATACGGCACCCAGAGGGCGCCCATAGGGATCCCATACAGCACCCATAGGGATCCCACACGGCACCCATAGGGATCCCATACGGCACACAGAGGGCGCCTGTATCCCATACGGCACCCATAGGGATCCCACACGGCACCCATAGGGATCCCATACGGCACCCATAGGGCGCCCATAGATATCCCGTATCCCATAGGGCACCCATAGGGATCCCATACAGCACCCATAGGGCGCCAGAGGGATCCCATACAGCACCCATAGGGCACCCAGAGAGATCCCATATCCCATACAGCACCCATAGGTATCCCATAGCCAATACAGCACCCATAGGGTGCATAGAGGGATCCCGTATCCCATACAGCACCCATAGGGCGCCCAGAGGGATCCCATACAGCACCCATAGGGATCGCATACAGCACCCATAGGGATTCCATACAGCACCCAGAGGGATCCCATACAGCACCCATAGGGCACCCAGAGAGATCCCGTATCCCATACAGCACCCATAAGGCGCCCAGAGGGATCCCGTATCCCATATAGCACCCAGAGTGATTCCATACGGCACCCATAGGGCGCCCACAGGGATCCCATACAGCACCCATAGGGCACCCAGAGAGATCCCGTATACCATACAGCACCCATAGGGATCCCATACAGCACCCATAGGGATCCCATACAGCACCCATAGGGATCCCATATCCAATACCGCACCCGTAGGGCGCATAGAGAGATCCCGTATCCCATACAGCACCCATAGGGCACCCAGAGGGATCCCATACAGCACCCATAGAGACCCCATATCCAATACAGCACCCATAGGGCGCCCGTAACCCATACAGCACCCAGAGGGCGCCCATAGGGATCCCGTATCCCATACAGCACCCATAGGGATCCCACACAGCACCCATAGGGATCCCACACAGCACCCATAGAGATCTCATACGGCACCCATAGGGATCCCATACAGCACCCATAGGAAACGTATAGAGATCCCATATCCCATACAGCACCCAGAGGGCGCCCACAGGGATCCTGTATTCCATACAGCATCCATAGGGATTTCGTATCCCATAGAGCACCCATAGAGCACCCACACCCCATAGGGCACCCATAGGGCACCCATAGAGCACCCATATAGCACCCACAGCCCATAGAGCACCCATAGAGCACCCCCACCCCATAGGGCACCCATAGAGCACCCACACCACATAGGGCACCCATAAAGCACCTATAGAGCACCCACACCCCATAGGGCACCCATAGAGCACCCATAGAGC
>NW_024962491.1:478-1074 GCF_019238085.1 Lagopus leucura | reverse complement strand
GCACCCATAGGGCACCCATAGAGCACCCACACCCCATAGGGCACCCACAGAGCACCCATAGAGCACCCATAGGGCATCCATAGAGCACCCACACCCCATAGGGCACCCATAGAGCACCCACAGAGCACCCACACCCCATAGGGCACCCACAGAACACCCATAGAGCACCCATAGAGCACCCATAGAGCACCCACACCCCACAGGGCGCCCCCACCCCATAAGCGCCGCCCTCCCCCCGTTGCCGCCGGTTGCCGCGCCGTCCCCGCAGCGCCGCCCGCACAGCGCGGCAACGCAGCCCCCCCACGGGGCCGCCACCCACACGTGGCACCGCACATGGCGCTATGGGGCGGCTATGGGGCGCCTATGGGGCGCAGATCTACCGCACAGCCCCACAGCACAGCACTGCCCCATAGCACTGCCCCATAGCACTGCCCCATAGCACAGCACTGCCCCATAGCACTGCCCCATAGCACAGCACTGCCCACAGCACTGCCCCACAGCACTGCCCCACAGCACTGCCCCATAGCACTGCCCACAGCACTGCCCCATAGCACAGCACTGCCCACAGCACTGCCCCACAGCACAGCACTGCCCAT
>NW_024962491.1:0-468 GCF_019238085.1 Lagopus leucura | reverse complement strand
TGCCCATAGCACTGCCCATAGCACTGCCCCACAGCACAGCACTGCCCCATAGCACTGCCCCACAGCACAGCACTGCCCCACGGCACTGCACTGCCCCATAGCACAGCAGTCCCATAGCACAGTCCCATAGCACTGCCCCACAGCCCTGCCCCACAGCACTGTACCTACAGCACAGCCCCACAGCACAGCCCCACGGCACAGCACTGCCCCATAGCACTGCCCCACAGCACAGCCCCACAGCACTGTACCTACAGCACTGCCCCACAGCACAGCCCTGCCCCATAGCACAGCCCCACAGCACTGCCCCATAGCACAGCACTGCCCCACAGCACAGCACTGCCCCACAGCACTGCCCATAGCACAGCCCCATAGCACAGCACAGCCCCACAGCACAGCACCGCCCCATAGCACAGCCCCACAGCACAGCACTGCCCATAGCACAGCCCCATAGCACAGCACAGCCCCACA
>NW_024962490.1:0-4789 GCF_019238085.1 Lagopus leucura | reverse complement strand
TAAGTCCTGGTGTTAGCATAAAGAAGGGTAAGGAAATGTATTGCCAGGACAAGTAAGGCAGAATGATGTTATCCTGTAGCAGCTGCAAAAAAAATAATAAGTTGATCTGTAAAGTTAAAGATTGCCTGAAAGAGACATTACCAGGTATAGGAGTATATTAGAGTGGCTTCCAGAGTCAGGTATGTGCCAACCTCATGAGGTTGTTAGAATTTGTATACGCATGGTTTTGTTTCACTGCCCCGTCCTTTGGGCAGCAAAATGCCAAATACTATCTGGCTGCTTTAAACAATTGTCTGCAACTGTCATGCAAAGCTGCCTCTTGAACCAGTGGAGATCTCATCATCTGGTTAATGGAGATTGGGGTGCTGTCCATCTCATTCTGAAACTGAAGTTTAAAATGAGTTAGATGAGTTTTCCCCTTGAAGTGACTCCATCTTGTCTGGCAGAGCTAAATCGGTGCTGCAGTTTCAAAGCACTTTGTGGGAACAGTCAGGGAGGAAAAGGCTTTGTCAGGCTGGAATGTTCTGATGGTGGTGGACATTATCAGTGTCTTGTGAGGACTTTCTAGATTATAGATTTATGGATTAAAACTGGCGGTGATTATAAAGTCATTCATGAGTACCTTATGAGAAGTATTATTATAATGCACAACTACTCACCAATCCAGCTTTCAGCACAGTCACAGTTGCATCAGCAAATCACAGGGTGTTATCCCAAAATGACAGAGGTACAAACCGGCCATCACAAGGTGGATGAAGTGGATGATGTGGCTGCTGAGAGAAGGAAACAAGGTGCATACAGTCTATGAAAAAACTCTTTCACAGAGCACACTGAAGCATGGAATTGACCTGGATGTATCCAGAGGAATCTCACTTAGCCCTCCCAGGCAGAGATCTGAGGCCTGAGTTAGCGGGCGTAACATCACAAAGCACAAGAAGGTATTTCTAAGTCGTTTTACATGTAACATAACTAAGATTGGATTAATCTCACTCAACAGCAGATATCTACAATGATTTTTCAGCTGGATTGATCTCTGCAGGCTCTCTTTACAGTCACTGTAGATTACACAGTGATTAATCTTTTTCTAAAACAGTTCCTCACCTCTAGAAGCTACTTTTCCTTTCCTTTGAGTCAAGAGGGACCCTAGGTTAATTTGCTCAACTGTAAACATCTATTCACAGATAACTAAAACTAACTGGTAAGATTCCATCTTCAAGGCATGTGGAGACTAGGAATCTAATCTTGGGAAAAGCCTGAGAAGTTCAGATACTTTGATTTGCTTAAGGCTCTGCTGAGCTCTCTGCTTTCTATTTAAACTGCAGTAGACATAAATCTCATAATTTGCTTGCAAGCAAAGAGAAGAAAGTCTCTAACTAAAATGCCATGTTCTAGTTACAGTTGGCAAGTAGAGTTCCTGAATTAGAACTGTATATAAATTGCTTTGTCAAGAACAATAACGTAATATACTATAGGAACAGATATTAAGGTGTGGAATAGCAACCAACAAGTATAAATTGGTTTTACTGTTACAGCACATGTCATCGGATCCAAAGCTTGCTGTCATCATGGAAAGGCTTCCAAGTACCTGATTGCACCTTGACTCAGATACATATCATGTTTTGTACATTTAACAGAGCTGCAGGAATAATGGAGTAAGACTTTTGGTAATAGTTAAGAATACCCTCTGAGCTAAAGAAAAGCTGCTGGAAACTGTCTCTGAAAACAATTAACTTACCCTGCGTGTTAAAGGACAGTGCTAGTAGTGGAATGAACAGTAACACTGAGCATCACTATTGGTGAATTGCTCCTGTGAGTGGCATGGTACTTATTACTGCCAGCACTTTCACTTTTTACAGTAAAATGAATAGGAAAAAGTGATTTGTTGAACTCATGCAGTCATACGTATCTATTCCAGAGCACCATTCCTACTCCCAAGTGTGATTTTTTTTTCAAGTTGCCCCATCAGAATTAAACAACAAAAATGCGCACAGATTGATCAGGGGAGAGAGTTACAAGCAAGACAGTGAAACTAAGTAATTAAAAAAAAAAAAAGAAGAAAGAACAGAGGAAAAAAGAAATGTTCCCTGTTAAATATTTACTTCATCTCTGATGAAAATTGCCTTGTCAATGACAGCATAATACAAGTGTTCTTTAAGTAAGGTCAACTTGCAGCACAGACTTTAAGTCTTCTATAAAGGCATTTCATTGATTATATAAATGTCATATAGGAAATGCAAAGTACCATAATGTGGGAGTTTGATCAATGATATTATCCTGATTTATAACTGTGTATTTTTGGACTGTGATGTGCACAAAGCACTAATTTAAAACCTCATTTTAGTTGCAACCTACCTTTTCCTTTTAATAACAAGAAAGTAATCTGATCACATTCTTTCAGTTATCCCCATGTCACGTATTAGATAATCCCCTTATAGTTTAAAACTAAAAATGCTAATGGATTGGGGAAATGGGATTTTGCTTTCACACATTATACCTGTCTTTTTATGCTTGCCTTTCAGATCATTTATCTAAATAATAACCTTCAGTACCCACTCCTTCCTTCCAATGAACTAAAACACATTAATGATTAAAGTCAGTGAAAACATCTTCTCCCTGATCTAATTTTGCTTGCTGAGATTACCACTTTCAGCTCCTACTTTCCTACTTCTTTTTGGAGGGAGGGTGAAGGGGGAGTTACAGACTTGTAGAGCTGCTCCTATAATTAATTCCTAGTTCATTTCAATTAAAACAGCCTGTATTAGTTTACATAAACTGTAGATAGTTGTTAATGAGTATCACCACTCAACAGTGACTGAGAGGGCATTGATTTCAGGGACTAAAAGACAGAAATGATATGGAAAACTCAGCAAACAGCTTTTAATCAGAAAATCTGTAGGGGCAGCCTAAAAAAGAGGAAGTACTATACCTTCACACTTGCATGTGAAGGTGCTGCAGGTGGTAGCTTCTGCTGGCAAACTTGGAGATAAAGGAGGAGGCATTTCAATGGTCTCAGTGTCAGAATGATGGAATATAAGTTAAAAAAAAAAAAAACTGGCCCAGGGCCAGATACAAAGATTGTGGAAATTCTGGAACTACCAGGACAGCGTATTTGTGTAGTTCAACTTTCATTATGCCTGACTTATGCTCCTCTCTCTGACCTGGTAATCTCGACCGGGGAGCACACTAACCCCCCTGTGATTCTGAAAGAAACAGTCAGAGACCTACTGCTCCAGCTGGACTGTCACAAGTCGATGGGGCCAGATGAGATCCACCCGAGAGTGCTGAGGGAACTGGCGGAGGTGATAGCCGAGCCGCTTTCCATCATCTGTCAGCGCTCCTTGTTGACTGGTGAGGTCCCAGAAGACTGGAGGCTTGCCAATGTGACTCCCATTTATAAGAAAGGTCGTAAGGAGGATCCGGGGAACTACAGGCCTGTCAGCCTGACCTCGGTGCCAGGGAAGGTTATGGAGCAGATCGTCTTGAGGGAGATCATGCGGCATGTGCAGGGTGACCGGGGGATCAGGCCTAGCCAGCATGGGTTCATGAAGGGCAGGTCCTGTTTGACCAACCTGATCTCCTTCTATGATCTAGTGACCCATCTGGTGGATGAAGGAAAGGCTGTTGATGTGGTCTACCTAGACTTCAGCAAAGCCTTTGACACTGTCTCCCACAGCATTCTCCTGCAGAAGCTGGCAGCCAGAGGCTTGGATGGGTACACTCTTGGCTGGGTAAGGAGCTGGCTGGAGGGCCGGGCACAGAGAGTGGTGGTGAATGGAGTCAAATCCAGCTGGCGACCAGTCGTGAGTGGTGTTCCCCAGGGGTCGGTGCTGGAGCCTGTCCTCTTCAATATCTTTATTGATGACCTGGATGAGGGCATCGAGTGCACCCTCAGTAAATTCGTAAATGACACCAAATTGGCTGGAAGTGTGGATCTGCCTGGGGGTAGCGAGGCCCTACAGAGGGATCTGGACAGGCTGGAGAGCTGGGCTGGAGCCAATGGGATGAGTTTCAACAAGGCCAAATGCCGGGTCCTACACTTCGGCCACAACAACCCCAGGCGACGCTACAGGCTTGGGGCGGTGTGGCTGGAGGACTGCGTAGAGGAAATGGACCTGGGGGTATTGATTGATGCTCGGCTGAACATGAGCCGACAGTGTGCCCAGGTGGCCAAGAAGGCCAATGGCATCCTGGCTTGCATCAGAAACAGTGTTGCAAGCAGGAGCAGAGAGGTGATTGTTCCCCTATATTCAGCACTAGTGAGGCCGCACCTCGAGTACTGTGTCCAGTTTTGGGCCCCTCACTGCAAGAAAGATATTGAGGCCCTGGAGCGTGTTCAAAGAAGGGCAACAAAGCTGGTGAGGGGTCTGGAACACAGGCCATATGAGGAGAGGCTGAAGGAGCTGGGAATGTTCAGCCTGGAGAAGAGGAGGCTCAGGGGAGACCTCATTGCTCTCTATAACTTCCTGAAGGGAGGTTGTGGTGAGCTGGGGGTCGGCCTCTTCTCTCGTGTCATTAGTGATAGGACCAGGGGGAATGGTTTCAAGCTACGGCAGGGGAGATTCAGGCTGGACATCAGGAAGTATTACTTTTCAGAAAGGGTGGTCAGGCACTGTAATGGACTGCCCAGGGAGGTGGTGGAATCACCGACCCTGGGGGTGTTCAAGGAAAGGCTGGATGTTGTGTTGAAGGACATGGTTTAGTAGGAGCTATTGGGAATAGGTGAACGGTTGGACTGGGTGATCTTTTAGGTCTTTTCCAACCTTGGTGATTCTATGATTCTATGATTCTA
>NW_024962489.1:0-2714 GCF_019238085.1 Lagopus leucura | reverse complement strand
CATTTTGGGGTGGTGGGGGGTCCCTGGGGGCTCTGTGCTCCGTTTCAGGGCATGGGGAATGCAAATGGTTGAAGCTGGGGGGGGGGAGGGGTGGAAGTGTAGGGGACGCGCTCTGAATTTGGGGTCTCTCGGGGGGGGTCCTGCAGTCCTCAAATCCCTGTGTTCCCTGGGGGGGGCCCCACTTGTGGCTCCCAACAGCCCCACATCTCAACCGTTCCCCTATGGGGACCCCCAGGGCGCCCTGTTGTCCCCTGAGTGCCACCGCGAGGGCTGCAGTGGTGTCTGAGCCTCTCTGTCCCCACAATGGGGTCCCCATGGTTCCTGAGCACCCCCTCAACCCCCCCAACCTCAAATATGTCCGTCTATGGGGGGTCCTGGTGGTCCCTCAGTCCCCCATGTCCCCAGGGGTGTCCCTATATGGATGTCCCTACAGTTCCATGAGCCCCCCATACCCTAACCCTTACCCCAAACCCCCTAACCTTAACCCCATGTCCCCAGGGGTGTCCCCATAAGAGGTCCCTATAACTCCATGAGCCCCCCATGTCCCCAGAGGTGCCCTGACGGGGGGTTCCCCGCAATCCCTGTTGCCCCCCACCCCCCAAAAAGGGGGTCCTCACCCTCTGCCCCTTCCCCACAGGCCGGTCCTCGGCTGGAGGGGCTGCGGGGCCGCGCTCCGGGCTGCACGTGGGATTCGCTGCGTAACTCCGCGGGCGAAAAGATCGTGCAGCTGAGGAGCCACCCGTTGGCACCCATGGGTGCTGGCGCCTGCGCGCTGCTGCAGGAGCTGTCAGAGGAGCAGAGCTTCGCCATCAGCTACCTCGACATCGGTGAGACCCCTGCCCGCCCCCCCCCCCCCCCCCCCCCCGCCCTCCCCGCTCCCCCCCCCCAACCCCCCCCCGGGGGGGGGGGGGGGGTTGGGTGGGGGGGGGGGGGGGGGGTCTGGGGGTGACGCCGTGCCCCCCGGCTGCCCTCAGATGCGCTCAGTCTCAGCGGGCTGCACCAATGCCTGGTCGAGTTGTCCACGCAGCCGGCCACCGTCTGCCACGGCGCCGCCTCCTCCCGCGACGGCGCCCGCTCCCACGCCGCCCGCAACGCCCTGCAGTACCTCCGCATCATGGCGGGGGGTAAATGAGCCCCCCGCCCCCCCCCCCCGGCCCGGTTGGACCCCCGGTGGAGTCCCCTGGATGGAGGCGGGGATGAGCAGACGGACCCACGGACGGATGGAGCCACAAAGTGCCACGCGGACGCCCCTGACGGACACCCAGATCCACCAACACGCCGTGTGGGCGCCTGGACGGAGCCTGGGGCGGCTCTGACAGACACACGGACGGACATTCGGGCCCTGGATGGAACTCAGGGCCACGGGGGGGGGGGGCTCTGTTCTGCCCCCCCAGCCCCAGGTGGGTCCCTGGGCGCAGGCAGCCCCCAGGAATAAAGCTGGGGGGGTTTGTAACTCCCCGTGTTGGTGTGTTCTTGGGGGGCGCTTATGGGGCAGGGAGGGGACGTTTCCCCCCTTCATCTCCACCTGCCTGAGGCAAAAGCACTGCGTTTGGGGGACACCGCTTTATTGGATGAGCCGCGGACAGACGGATCCATGCAGGGGACGGACAGACACACGGACGGCTCAGCGGCGGCGGCCGAAGCGCTGCGGTGTGGCCATGGTCCAGAATGGAGCAGACGGGGGATCCCAACTGCGGGGGCTGAGCCACGAAGGGGCCCCCGGCCCACGGGGAAACCTGCAGGGAAGGGAGAGACTGACGGCCACCGGGAGGACAGATGGACAGATGGGGATGGTTGGATATGGGATGGGTGGATGGAAAGGGACGGATGGACGGATGGATGGAGAGGTGTACATAGATGGACATTGGGATGGGTGGACAGACAGGACAGACGGACAGGAATGGATGGACACAGATGGTAACAAAGCAACAGACAGCTGTGGGCAGCTGGGGACAGACACCAATGGGGACAGAGGGGGGTGGCAAAGGACGGATGGACAAAGGGATGGATGGGGACAGATGGATGGATGGATGGACAGGAGGCAGCGGGGACACCGAAAGATGGATGAAAGAGGACCGAGTCAGTGCGGAGGAGGATGGATGGATGGGCGGACAGAGGGCAGGACAGACGGACAGGTGGGACGGACAGACACGGCGCGATGACACCGATGGGGACGGACACCACGGGACACACAGACACGGGGCCACGCGCACCCTTCGGGACCCCCCGACCCCCGCATCCTCCCCACACCCGACGTCCCCCCGCCCCGCTGCGCCCCCCGCGCTGCCCCCCACCCCCCTCACCTCTGCGGCTGCGGCTCCGGGGCAGCGCCGTGCCGGGAGCGGCCCATGGAGCGGAGCAGCGCGCTCAGAGCGGACGGACCCGACGGAACGGCGGCACCGGGACCGTCCGGGAGCGGATCGGGCCGGGGGGGTTCGGGACACGCGCGGGAGGTGTTGGCGGTCCCGGCCAACAGCAGCAGCAGCGCCAACACCGACCGCGCTGCCATCGCCGCCGCCCCCCCCGACCGCCGCCCTCCGCTTCTTATAGACGGGGCCGCGGCCCCGGGAGCGGCCGGGGGGGTCCCGAGGGACGGGATGGGATGTTGGGGGGGGGGGCGGTCTCGGCTCTCCGTTAATTGAAGTCATTTCGCAGCCGCGACAGCCGCCGCGGGGACGCGATGATGGGACGAGCGGGGATTGGAGGGGGGGGGG
>NW_024962488.1:0-3038 GCF_019238085.1 Lagopus leucura | reverse complement strand
CGCGGGGCGGGGCCGGGGCCGGGCCGCGGGGGTCGTCGCCCCCATCGGGCCGGGGCGCGAGAAGGCGTCGGCGGGGACGGGGCGGCCCGGCCCGGGAAAGGGGCGCCGAGGGGCGCCCGGCACGTGGGGGTCTGGAGCTGCCGCGGCCGGGCGCGGACGCGGAGCTCGGGGCGCTTCCTTCGCTTCCCCCTCCCGGGCTGAGCGGCCCCGCCGGCTCCCCATCATCCGTCCCGCGCCCCATTGGCCTCCGGTTGGGTTCCCCGCCGGGGGCCGGGGCTGCCATCGCGGAACTCCCGTCGCCTCCGGGCCAGTGAGAGGCCGAGGCTGAGGCCGAGCGTTGCGCCGCGTTACGGAGGCTCCGGGACGAGCCGGGAGCTCCGCGGTAGAACCGGCCGGGGGCGGCGGGCGCCACGAGCGCTGCGGCCCCGCACGGCGCCAAGCGAAGCGACGCCTTCACACCGCCACGTGGGCGGCGCCTCCCGGTGCGGGGATGCACAGCCCGGCTCCGCGCGTTTCCCCGGCCGTGCGCACCGGTGCTGCACGGAGGGCGGCTTTTGCTTCGCTGCGACGAGACCGAACCGGGGAAGCGAGAAAAACGAGCCCTGAGCGCTCAGCGGCGATGCCGCACGGAGGGGCGGCGGAGCCCCGGCCCGAGGGAAAGGGAGGAAAGGAGCGAACCCGGGCGGAACTACAAGTCCCGGCGTGCCTCGCGCGGCGCGGCCTACCGCTCCCGGCGTGCCTCGCGCGAGGGCGCCGCCCGGCCCCGCCCCCCGGGCCGTGACGCGCGCGGGCTCTATGGTGACGCGGTGACGTCACGCGCGGGGTGAAAGGTCACGGCGACGCCGGGCTGAGGGCAGCGGAGCCGCGTCCCGGCCCCGGTCATGGCGGCCCGGCGGCTCCGCGGGGCCCTGCAGTTCGGGGCGCGGCAGCGGCTACGGGCAGTGGCGGCGCCTCCTGGGAGGTGAGCGGCGGGACCGGGCGGAGACCGCGGGGACGGACGGGAACGGGGACGGGAAGGCCTCGGCGCGGGCCCAGAGGTCACCGGTGCGGGGCGCGGCTCCGCGGGGAGCGAACGGCGCGCACTGCGGGGCGGCCGGGACGAGGCGGGGGGCGATGCGGGGCGGCGGCCGTCGCCGCGCCCGGGACAACGGGAGCGGTGCGGGGACGCCGGCGGTCCCGGCTGACCTCTGCGCCCGGGACGTGGCCGGCAGCCAGCGGCTCCGCGCCGGGACGGGGGCACGGCCGGTCCTGGAGCTCCGCCCGTCGCCGCCCCGGGGCTTCTTTGGCGGGTACCGAAATGGGGCCTTTCCTCTCGCGGCCGCCGGTCCCGGAGGAAAGCCGTTAAAATTCCCACGGCGATGGAGCGCGTCCGGCCGGCGCTGCCGCGGGGACGGCGGTGACAAACGGCTCCGCCGGGCTGCAGCCCCCGCGGCCGCGCTGTCGCCTCGGATGTGAGGCAGGTCGGATCTGGGTGATGCGAGGCTGCGGGCGCTGATGGGACCCCGCCGCTGCAGGGCTGCGTGTGGGGACCCGGCACCGCCAGGGCTGCGCAGCGTCGCCGCTTCCCTCCCGGCGGGGCGGCACTGCCTGCACAGCCCTGAGCGAGGTGGGAGGTGGAAGAGGGTGAACGTCGGGGCTCAGCTGGGCTCCGAGCTGCCCCGGCCCTGCGGAGCTGGGGAGGGGCCGCGGGCAGTTGTCCTCGCTCTGCCGCTCTGGATTAGGTGTCCCCGAGGTCAGGTTTCCCTCTGCCTTCCTCCTCTTATGCAACAGCAGCGCTGGCACCGGCTGCACTCGGACTTTCCTGGCCTCTCCCTGCTGCCCGCAGCCCCGGGGCGGGATGGATGGGGCAGCTCCCCAGCGCACCCCGTGGTTACTCCCAGCCGGGGGGGCTGAGGAGGGGATCCCCAGCAGAGCCGTGGGGCGGCCCCGCACCGCTTCCTCTGCCCACACCTCTCTCCTGTGCAGATTTGCAGCACCATGCGGCCTCGGCTTCGGCCGCCCGGCGGTCAGCACTGAGTGGGAGCTGCAGCGTGCGCCCGCCCGCTCCTTCCTCAACCTCGCGGGCTCCTTAACCAACAAACGCAAGGAGTACTCGGAGCGGCGCATCATTGGGTAGGTTTAGGTCCCGCAGCCGACGCCGGGGCCCGCGTTCCCCTCTGAGCGGCCACTCTGCGCGCAGGTACTCCATGCAGGAGATGTACGACGTGGTCTCCAACGTGGACGACTACAAAACCTTCGTGCCCTGGTGCAAGAAGTCGGTGGTGGTCTCCAAGCGGACGGGGCACATCAAGGCGCAGCTGGAGGTGGGATTCCCGCCCGTCCTGGAGCGCTACACCTCCATCGTCACCCTCATCCGCCCGCACCTCGTCAAGGTGAGCGCAGCCCCTCGCGGCCCCAGCCCCGCTGCCGCCCGGCCCTGATCTCCCGCTCCCCCGCAGGCCGTCTGCTCGGACGGGCGGCTCTTCAACCACCTGGAGACAAACTGGCGTTTCAGCCCCGGCATCCCCGGTTACCCCCGCACCTGCACCGTGGATTTTTCGGTGAGCCCCGATGCCCAGCTTGATGCCCGGTGGGATGCGGCCCAGCGCCTCCCCGGCTCACGGCGCTCTCCTCCTCAGATCTCCTTCGAGTTCCGTTCCCTGCTGCACTCCCAGTTGGCCACCGTGTTCTTCGACGAGGTCGTCAAGCAGATGGTGGCGGCCTTCGAGCGCCAGGCGGCCAAGAGCTTCGGGCCCGAGACCCGCATCCCGCGGGAGCTCATGTTCCACGAGGTGCACCAGACGTGAGGGCGGCGCTGCGGCTGCGGACTGTGCCAGGCTCAGCCCCGCCCCCCTCTTAAATATTTATTTGAGTGCGTCTTTGCTGCCGTTGCCTGGAATTCCCTCCCGGCCCCGCGGGCGCCAAGCTCTGCTCCTGCAGGGGGCTGCTGGGAGACCCCCGGCCCCGTCGCACCACGGCAGGAGCCGCAGCCCAGCGCCGGACTCCCTCATTTTGTAGCTGATTTTGGTTTTAAGTTTTTGTTTTAGTTTTTTTTTCCT
>NW_024962487.1:28566-35755 GCF_019238085.1 Lagopus leucura | reverse complement strand
GGCATGGGAAGAAACAGGAACACTGTGGTGCCTGTAGGCATGCAGAGATGGGGGAACCAGGCTGCTGCAGAGCATGGGGAGAAATTGGGTGTACCAGGATATCTGAGGGGAAAATAAGGGATACCAAAATGCTCAGAGGCATGGGGAGGGACTGGGGTGCCTACAGGGAGAAAAAAATGGTACCCAGGGGCATGGGGTGATGAGGGTACCAGTGAGCCCGTGGGAAGAGCAGGCAGGCTCAGCAAGCGCCCATGAGTTCAGGGCAATGAGGAGGAGTATACGGGGCTGGGGTCAGCAGATGCCTGTGGGTGCAGCAGAGCTCAGGGGCAGTGAGGCGCTGCTGTTGGCAGTGTCAATCAGCGTGCTCCTACCCTGCACAGTGAGCGTGGCCCTGTCCTCCGCCTGCCCACCCGGAGCGCTGGCCCGGCACACATACACCCCCTGCGCCCCTTGTGCCAGCTCTGGGATCCTGCAGGAACACAGGGGACACACACAGTTGCAGGACCCCCGGGGCGCTGCCCGCCCCCCACACCGCCCTGCCCGCCTTACCGCAGCACCCCGTCCCGCACGCTGTGCCGGGGGGGCAGCTCCCCGCCGTCCTTCAGCCACTCCAGCCGTGCCCGCGGGTCTGACGCGCTGCAGGCGAACTCAGCCATGCTGCCCACCCCTCTCACCAGGCTTCCCGGCGTCACCCGCACGGCCAGGGCACCGCCATCACCACCGCCGTCACCTGTGTGGGATGTGAAGGTGACACCGGGCATGGCGGGCAGCCCCAGTGCGGTGCGGGGCAGCGGCACTCACCGTGCACGGTGACACGGGCGAAGGTCTCGGCTCTGCCCACACGGTTGGTGACCATGCAGCGGTAGGTGCCAGCATCGGTGGGCAGCACGGGGCTGATGCGCAGGAGGCCGGCACGGGGCACGGCGTGGGGGGACAGGCTGCTGTTAAGCTTGTCCCAAGTGTAGAGCAGCGGCGGGGTGCCGTGGGCCAGGCACTGCAGCTGCACCGTGTCGCCCGCGTGCACCGCGCTGTCCTCTGGTAAGCTTGTGGCGTACGGCGGGGCTGTGGGACGGAGCCATCAGCGCAATGTGAGAGCAGGATGGGGGACGAAGGCGTTCATGGGGCATGGAAAGTGGTGGCGGGAGGGTGTGGGTGGGGGGGGAGATGGAGCAGTGCTGGGGTGGGTGAGAGATGGATGAGTCCGAGAGGAAGGGACTGAGGGAGAAAAGAGCAGGGAAGGATGAGAAGTGGATTGATCTCCGAGGAATGGACGTGGGGGAAGGTGGATGCGTGTGGGGATGAGCGCCTGGATGGCCGTGTTACAGACATGTCCAAGACAAAGGGACGGACAGAGCGCCAGCTGAGCCGGATACGCGATGCCTGGGTGAGAAACGGGTGGAGTAGTGAGCAGCGAAAGAAAACTGTGCAGATGAGAGTTGAAGGATGGATCCACGAGGAAAATATGGATGTGAGCAGAGATGAATGTACACATGGCTGAGTGCCAGGACGGATGAGTTGTGGAGGGATGGAAGAGAAGCAGAAAGAGCTGTATGCAGGGATGAGTGCTGGGACGGCCAAGAAACAGGTGGATTTGTGAACAGCGGATAGAGAGGAGTATGAGCACAGATGGTGAGATGATGAGTGCAGACATGGACAAGGCAATGGAAACATCCAGGGGGAAGAGATGGGTGAAAGTGTCCATAAAGAACTGGAGAAGACAACGAATGCTGAGATGGACAAGTGAGGATGGAGAGTGCTCAGTGAGAGGAGTGTGAGAAGTGAAGGGGAAGGACATGAGCAGATCGGGAAGGGATGGACAGACAGATGCAGGGAGAGCAGCAAAGTGGGTGATGGAGGTGGACCCGTGCTGCACCGACCACAGCCCCTTACTCTCTACATCCAGGGTGACGAAGACCTCAGTGAAGCCGGCGGGGCTGCTGGCATTGCAGATGTACTGGCCCGAGTCCTGCTGCGCCACACGGGGGATCACCAGGGTGCCGTTCACCACACGGTGCTGCCAGGGCAGCGGTGCCCGCAGCTTCGACCACTCGATCCTGGGCTCCGGTTCGCCTGTGGGCATGTCACCCCATGTCACCCCATGTCACCCGGGGCAGGGGGTCCAGGCAGGTGCCCATGGAGGCTGTCCCCATCCCGCACCTGTGGCCGAGCAGTGCAGCGTGGCGGTGTCCCCAGCCACCACTGTGATGGTGGGTGGTGCGGTGACCCTGGGGGCCCCAGGGTGCCTCTGTGCCGTCTCCACGCTGACATCTACGCGAGCTTGTGCCGATCCCAGAGCACTCTGTGCTGTGCAGATGTAGGTCCCGGCGTGCTCTGGTTTGGCTGGTGAGAACTGGCAAGGGGAGAGAGTGGGTAGTGAGCACTTGACACATCTGGGAGTACACAGTACCCCAGGATGCCCCCCTCACCTGCAGCACGGCCTGGCTGTCCATGTGCAGCAGTGTCTGGTGCTCCACCTTCTGCCGTGAGCCCAGTCGGCTCCAGCGCACCAGTGGCCGTGGCTCACCCCGGCCCAGGCACTCCAGGCTGAGAGATTTGCCCTCCGTCACCGTCACAGGGCCTGGTGGCATCACTGACACTGTGGGGGCACCTGGAGAATGGGGAAGGTGTCAGTGTGGGGATGGGCATGGGGACATCACCACCTGAGGGGCACCTGGAGGACATCAGCATGGCCGTGGGGACACTGCTACTCCAGAGGCAGCTAGAGCACATGGAGGACATCACAGGGATGCAGATGGAGGTAAAGGCACCCCAGGGGCACCTGGAAGATATCTGCATAGGGACATGGACACCACCACCCCAGGGGCACCAGAAGCTTGATAAGGATGTCAGCACAGGCATCAGGACACCACCACCCCAGAAGCATCTGGAGAACATTCCAAAGGGACAGGGACAGCATCACTACCACCCTTCGGGCACCAAGGCCACAAGGGGATGGGGACACCACCACCCCAGGGGTGCCTGTAGCAAACAGAAGACATCAGCACAAGGATAAAGACATTAGAATGGGGATGGAGACACCACGAACATCCCAGGGGCATCTGGAGCATATGGGGGACAACAATATGGGGACAAGGATGGGGACACCATCACACTAAGAGAATGTGGAGAACGAGCAGGAAGTGAGGACAGAGATGGGGACACCCAGGCAACTTGTACCTTGCACCAGGAGGTTGACAACGCTGCTGGCAACACCAAAGCGGTTGGAGGCCACGCAGTGGTACGCACCCTGGTTGCCCACATGGGCACCAGTGATGGAGATGACAGAACCGTTGGCACTGATCTTCACGTTGTCTGAGCAAGGAAAAGGATCAGTACCTGGGCCACCACGGGGACCATGCTGGGGCCACCCGAGGGACCGCTGTACCTTGGAGGTGTTGGCCAGGTCCCATCCGCCAGGTGACGTTGATGGGCCGAGCACCATCATGGATGCGGCACTTAAAGGTGGCGTCCTCGCCCGGGGCCACGGCCATGCTGTGCGGGTCGATGGAGATGATGGGGCTCTGCAGGCCTGCGGGGACAAGGGACAGGGAAGCCACCGAGGTCACCCGCGCTGCCCCTGGCACCGGTGCTCCTCTCTGCCCTGTGGCTGCACTCACGGTAGCTGGAGCTGTCGCGTGAGGTGACGGTGACAATGATGGTGGCCTCACGGGAGGTGCTGCCCAGGTCTGCCCGGCACACGTACTCGCCCGAATCGGCCACGGAGAGCTGTGAGAGCCTCAGGCGGGACCCCGACATCTGCAGGGGATGCAGGGGGTGGCATCAGCTGGACATGCGGGGCCACCAGCCTCTGCCCTGCCACATCCCCACCTACCTGGTGCTTGGCTGGGAGGGACCCGCCACGCTTGTACCAGGTGAAGGTGGCCTGGCCCTGGCCAGCCACCACACAGTCAAGGTCCAGGGTCTGTCCCTCGGTGACAGAGGATGCTGAGGACTCAATGCGGATAGGCGGCGTGACGCTGGAAGCTGCATGGGCAGAGTTAAGCGTAAGGTCCCTCCCAGCACCAGGGATCAGCACAGTCCCCGTGTCCCCCTCCACAGAGTGGTACTCACAGTGGGAGGGGCCGGCATCATCATCAATGGTGACAACGAGGGACGTCTCCTGCGTGACACCGCCTGTGGTCACCCGGCACACGTATTCGCCCGAATCAGCCGCCAACACCTGGGGGACGCGCAGGCGGGTGCCTGACACCTGTTGGGCACACAATGGGACGTGTCACGACCAAAGAGTGGGGGACAGGGCAGGATTTTGGGGTGACCCCCATTCCCAATGCCCTACCTGGTGGCCGGCAGGCAGGGAGCCACCACGCTTGTACCAGGTGACAGTAGTGGGACCAGATCCTGCCACCACACAGTTGAGGTCGAGGGTCTGTCCCTCGGCGATGGCGGAGGACGAGGACTCAATGCGCACAGGCTGGGAGGCTCCAGGGGCTGGGGACAGGAAATGGGGGCATTCAGCACCGTGGCGGCACACGTCTGTCCCCAGGCGCTGCACTCTCGCTCGCACTCACAGTAGTAGGTGCCAGCACTGCTGGGCACAGTGACGATGACAGAAGCCTCCTGTGTGGCAGTCCCCAGGGTGACCCGGCACACGTACTCGCCCGAATCAGCCACTGACACCTGGGCGAGGCGCAGGTGGGTGCCTGACACCTGTTTGGACACAGCGGGGACACGTCAGTGCCAGCGAGCAGTGACAGCGCAGGGTGTCTAAGTGACACCAGCTCCTTGCATCCCACCTGGCTGTTGGGGGGCAGAGCCCCACCACGCCGGTACCAGGTGACTTGGGGGTGGCCCTGCCCAGCCACCATGCAGTTGAGGTCCAGGGTCTGTCCCTCAGTGACGGAGGCGGACGAAGTCTCGATCCTCACAGGTGGTGTGACGCCCACAGCTGGGGAGTGGCGAGGTCAGTGGGTGCAGCCACCCCTCATTCACACCCTTGTGTCCCCTCCCAGTCCCCATTCCCAGTACCATATGAGGAGCCAGCACCAGTCTGGATGGTGACGATGAGGGATGTCTCATGTGTGACGCCGCCTGTGGTCACCCGGCACACGTACTCGCCCGAATCGCCCGCTGACACCTGGGGGATGCGCAGGCGGGTGCCCGACACCTGGGAGAACACACATCAGGTGAACACCCCGACATCCCAAAACCCTTCTTTCTGCCTCAAAACGCTCCCCTGACATTTCCACCTACCTGGTGCTTGGCTGGCAGAGACCCACCACGCTTGTACCAGGTGACGGTGGCCTGGCCCTGGCTGGCCACGATGCAGTCAAGGTCCAGAGTCTGTCCCTCAGACACAGAGGATGACGAGGACTCAATGCGCACCGGGGGCGTGACACCAGAGGCTGAGGATGACAGCAGCACAGTCACCCCATGGGGACATGTAGTACGTGGTCCCATGTCCCCATCCCTTTCCAGTCCCACTCACGGTAGGAGCCGGCCCCGCTGGGCTGGATTGTCACCATGACGCTGGCTTCCTTGGTGGTGGCCCCACTGCTCACCTTGCACACGTACTCACCTGAGTCGGCCGCTGTTACCTGTAGCAGCCTCAGCTGGGAGCCAGACACCTGCAGGGAGGGGACAGGGGGTTACTGGAGCCTGTGTGGGACTGCTGGGACTTGCACAGGGACTTGCAGGCTTGCACAGGGGCTTTTGCTTTGCAAGGAGACATCTGGGCCTGCATGGAGCCAGGAGAGCTTGCATGGGACCATCTGGGCTTGCTCAAGTGCCATTTGATCTAGCACAGGACAATGCACACATGTGGCCACTTGAAACTGCCTGGATGCCAACTGGGCTTGCATGGGGACATGTGGCATTGCATGGTGCCACCTGAGATTATGTGGGAACATTTGGGTTTGCACAAATGCCATTTCTGCTTTGACAGGACCAATCAAGCTTGCACAGGGCTTGCACAGGTTTTGCCTGAGGACATCTGCGCTTGCGTGGGGACATTTGGATTTGCCTGGGGACATCTAGGCTTGCACATAACCATATGGCCTTGCACAGGGCCATAGATCAACCATAACCTTCACTACCTTAGGGACAGTCAACTCTGCATCCCCTACCTGGTGCCTGGCTGGCAGGGACCCGCCACGCTTATACCAGGTGACAGTGGCTTGTGCAGGGCTGGCGATGACGCAGTTGAGGTCCAGGGTCTGTCCCTCGGTGACAGTGGAGGATGAGGACTCGATGCGCAGCGGCGTTGTGCCCCCTGGGGCTGGGAACCGAGATGGAAGAGTTAGAGACAGCATAGTGCACCACCACGTGTCCCACCTAGGGGCATCGGGATGCTGGGAAGACACCCGAAGCAGGACCCAGACTGTGCCATGCCCCCAGCTGCTGAGGACACAGCGGGTGTTCAGCTCCATCCCTCTCTGCTGGGTGCTTTCTGCATGGCTGCATGGCAGCTCTGCACCCCTACAGGTGTGCCTACAGGGCTGTCCCCAAAAGCTGCTGCCAGGTGGGACCCAGTAACAGTGAACCCAGAATGAGTACGCACACAGGTGGCAGCTCCAGGGAGTGTCACCCACCCACACCCTGTTCCTACTCCGACCCCACTCACGGTAGGAGCCGGCCCCGCTGGGCTGGATTGTCACCATGACGCTGGCTTCCCTAGTGGTGGCCCCGCTGCTCACCCTGCACACGTACTCGCCTGAGTCGGCCGCTGTCACCTGCAGCAGCCGCAGCCGGGAGCCAGACACCTGTGGGGAGGGGACAAGGGGACACTGAACTCCATGTGGGGCTGTTTGGGCTCGCATGGGGACACCTGGCCTTGCATGGGATCACCTGGGCTTGCATGGGACGACGGGTCAAACCCACCCATCGCACCCTGAGGACAGTCCCCTGTGCATCCCCTACCTGGTGCCTGGCCGGCAGGGACCCGCCACGCTTGTACCAGGTGACAGTGGCTTGTGCAGAGTTGGCAATGACACAGTTGAGGTCCAGGGTCTGTCCCTCAGTAACAGTGGAGGATGAGGACTCAATGCGCAGCGGTGTCGTGCCACCTGAGGCTGGGGACAGAGACAGGAGGGTGACACTGTGTCATGGCTGAGCCCCACTGGCACATGAGAGCCGGCTCGGTGCCGCAGCACATGGGGACGGCCTGTGGGCAGTGCCACCCCCAGCCCCACTCACGGTAGGAGCCGGCCCCGCTGGGCTGGATTGTCACCAT
>NW_024962487.1:0-28556 GCF_019238085.1 Lagopus leucura | reverse complement strand
TCGGCCGCTGTCACCTGCAGCAGCCGCAGCCGGGAGCCAGACACCTGCAGGGAGGGGACAGAGGGACATTGGAGCTCGCATAGGGCTGCTGGGGTTTCCATGGGGCCACCTGGGCTTGCACAGTAACAACAGAGCTTGCAAAGGACATGAATCCCCAGCCTTCCCACCTTAGAGACAGACTCTCTGACATGCCTTACCTGGTGCCTGGCTGGCAGGGACCCGCCGCGCTTGTACCAGGTGACAGTAGCCTGCGAGGGGCTGGCGATGACACAGTTGAGGTCCAGGGTCTGTCCTTCAGCCACGGCGGAGGAGGACGCCTCAATTCTGACGGGAGCCTGGCCACCTGAGGCCGGTGGTCCTGGAGGGGGAGAGAGTGATGGCCAGATGATGACATGACACCTGGGGCCACCCGTGGCCACCTGCAATGCAGAGCCCAGCCTCACCGTAGGACAAACCAGAACTGGACACAACGGTGACGATGACAGACGCCTCCCGGACACCGGTCCCCGAGCTCGCCCGGCACACGTACTCGCCTGAATCAGCCACGGTGACGTGGGGGACACGGAGACGGGACCCTGATACCTGGTGGGGACACATCAGTGTCAGAAAGAGGATCACAGGGCAGCTTTTGGGGCAGCCTTCTGTTTCCTGTGCCCTACCTGGTGGCCTGCAGGCAGGGAACCTCCGCGCTTGTACCAGGTGACAGTGACCTGGCCAGATCCTGCCACCACACAGTCCAGGTCCAGGGTCTGTCCCTCAGTCACAGAAGGTGATGAGGATTCAATGCGCACAGGTGGTGCAGCTCCTACAGGAATCAAGGTGGGCTGTAGGACCAGCAAGCACCCAGGGCACCCCAAAATTGCCCCCAAACCCTGCGGCATCCCCAGAGTGGCATTCCCAACCCTTACCTGGCACCACCACCACCTCGATGCTGGCGCGAGCTGTGCCAGCGGCACTGGTGCCCACGCAGAGGTAGATGCCACCGTCAGCGACAGTGATGGAGGGAATGAGCAGCGTGGCGATGTCAGTGCGCTCAGAGCGGGACTGCAGCATGGGGACGGGGTGAGCGATGCCTGAGGCACGCCACCAGGCCCCAGAGCAGCTCCGGGTGCTGCAGCCAGCTCACCTGAGGTGGCAGAGAGCCACCCTGCTTCTCCCAGGAGATGGTGGCAGTGGGTGACCCCGACACACGGCAATACAGCCTCACTGTTGAGCCCTCCTGCACCTCCGTCCGCTCCGGGCTAACCTGCACCCTTGGCTCATCGGCACCTGTGGGCAGCACGCATTCAATGCCAGCACCGAGATGCGGACATCGAGGACATCAAAGGACGCTGGGGACACTGGGGTGCAATGCTCACCTTGCACACGAAGGTAACCCCGTGCCATGTCCTGCCCGGCGCTGCTGCGTGCGCGGCATGCGTAGTGCCCCTCATCGGACGGCTCGACAGCACTGAACCGCAGTGTGTCACCCTGGACAACCGCTCGTGGTGGCAGCGCACCTGCAGGGACATGGGCACCACATCACCCCCGCTGCATCCCCCAGCCCGGTCCCCACGTTCCCACGCGAGGTGAGCACCTACCAAGCCACTCGAGGGTGGGCGTAGGGCTGCCGGTGGCAACGCAGCGGAACTCAGCAGGCTGCCCCAGTGCCACGCTCAGCTGCGCCGGCTCCACGCTGGCGGTGGGGGCGGTGGCAGTGGCAGCTGTGGTGACATGTGGCGGGGGCTCAGGGTGCGCCGGTGCCCTCCGGAGGGTGGCACAAAGCAGAGCAACGGCGTGGTGTGGGGTAAGCAGTGGAGCCTGGCATGCGGCAGGCAGGGGGTGTGCGTGGCCCCAGACGGGTCCCCCTGCGGTGACTTACCCGGTCTGTGCCCCTCCATAAACTCAACAGGTCCATAATACATCTGGGTCTTTGAGGGGGCTGCGAGGGGAGGATCAGATTTAAGTTTGGTGGGGCCCGTCACCCCAGTGTCTGGGTTCCAGCTTTTCCAGGAGGAGCTTTCACCCAAACGACACGTGGGGTTCCCACTGCTCAGCCCCTGCCCTTTCGGAGGTGCCCTTCAGGGCTTTGGGAGGGGGAGGAACGCACCCTGGACGTAGAGCGTGGCTGTGCCCTCGTCCATGTCCAGCATGTTGGAGCCAGTGCACACGTAGACACCGGCGTCCTCAGGCTGCACGTTGCGGATGGTGAGGATGCCGTTGAAGTCCATGGCGCGTGATGGCAGCGTCCCGTGGTTCTGCCGTGTCCACACCAGGGTGTAGGCAGGGGACTGGGGGAGGACAGGGAATGAGGAAGCACCCAAGGGTGCTTGTAGGACCCACACGGTTGGATGGGCACCCAGGGGTGTCTGTGTGCCCTGCATGGCACTATGGGGACACACACAGGGACAGATGGGCAGCTAAATGTGTTTCCAACCCCCAGGTGGACACCCAGAGGTGTCTCTGAGAGCCATATGCTGCCACATGGGAGCGTAGGGATCTTTATGGCCTGGGAGACACCCAAGGGTGTCCCTGAACCCTGGGTCCAGGTAGGTGCCCAGTGGTGTGTGTGTCACTGTGGCCATGTTGATACCCAAGGGTAGCTGTATGGTGATGTGGGCACCCACAAGGCCTGAAAGACCCAGAGAGCACCCACGGGTGCCCATATTTCCCAAACGATTTAGAAAGCACTCTCTTTGAGACCTACTGAGCTCCCAGGAGTGCCCATGCTCCCTGCTCACCTTGCTCTTAGCTGTGCAGATGAAGGTGACATCAGCCCCAGGCTTCACCCTCTGCACCCTCTTCTCCTCCACAGTGACAGTGATGGGCTTGGTGGGGGTCTCTGTGCATAGACAAGAGGGCTGAGCACCATCCCCACCCTCGTCCCTGGTCACCACGCCGCCACCCACCATGCCCTACCGGTGACGATGACCTCGGCACGGCTGGAGTTGCTGTGCTGCAGGTTGCGGCAGGAGCAGACGTAGACACCGGCCTCAGAGGGCTGGATGTTGGCAAAGTGCAGCTCCTCACCTGGGGGCACAGGATGGGTGAGACTGCCACGTCCCCGTCCTCATCTGCTGTCCTCATCCCCATCCCCACCCTATCCTTGTCCCAGTCCCTTCGACCCCTTGTGGCTGTTTCCAACTGCACGCATCCCCATCCCTACCCAATTCCCGTCCCAGTTCCTTGTCCCCATCACTGCCTCCACCCCATCCCCAGCCCAGGACCTTGCCTTGCTCACGGCTCTGTGCACTACTGGGCAGGGGCCGCCCATCCTCCCGGGACCAGTGGTAGTACAGGGGGGGTTCTCCACTGGCCTGGCACCGCAGTGTGACCGCACTGCCCTGTGGCACCGCCGTGCGCGGTGGGTGGACACGGACAGCAAGCAGGGATGGAGAGCCCAGCGGGACACAGGTCTGGCCTCGCACAGTGGGGTCCCCTGTGTAGCCTGGAGCACACCTGTGGGGTACAGGAGGAGAGGATGTAGGGGATGATATCGGGATGGGGATATCGGGGTGACAACGCTTAGATGAGGATGGTGGGGGGAGATATGGGGGTGATGATATGGGGGAGGGATATCAGGATGGAGACACTGGGGTAAGGGATACTCAGGTGAGGATGTGACAATATTGGGGTGAGGAGACTGGGAGGGGATAAGGGCTGATGACATTGGGTTGAGAAATCGAGGTGAGGATGTTGGGGCAAGGACATGGGATTGACAGACTGTGCATACTGGGGTGGGATTCTGGGGTGTGGATGTTGGAGTGCAGAACTGGGGTTGAAACAGAGGAGGGATATTGGATTGGGGTAATAATATTGGGGTGGGAATGTTCAGGTGGGGATGCAGGGATGAGAATATGGGGGGGATGTCAGGATGGGGATATTGAGGTGATTTTATCTGGATTATGGATGGAGATTTGGGGGTGGAGATAGTATACGTGGTGAGGACATGAATATAGAATATATTGTGAATATATCATGGTGAGGACAATCAGGTAGGGATATCAGCATGCAGATTGGGGGTGGGGACATCCAGGTTGGTCACTGAAGTGGGAATATCGGGATGATTCCGTAAAGGTGAGACATCAATGCAGGTACACTGAGGTGCAGATATCAGAGTGGGTAAGGACACAGGGGTGGTACATCAGGTGGGAACAACAGGGTGAGGATAATGGGGCGGGTCCATCAGGGTGAGGACACAGGGTGGGTACACCAGGTGGGTACACCAGGTGGGTGCACCAGGTGGGTACACCAGGTGGGTACACCAGGTGGGTACATCAGGTGGGTGCACCAGGTGGGTGCATCAGGTGGGTGCATCAGGTGGGTGCATCGGGCGCTCACCGCTCGCAGTACTGCCCAGTGTATCCTGGCGCGCAGGCGGTGCAGCGGTACCCGCCACCTCCCAGGCTCTCACAGGTCCTTGAGAACCTGCAGGAACAACAGGCAGCACGGGGCCGTCCTCTCCTTTTCCCTTCCCGTGCCCACAGCCCCCGGCACTCACTGGTTCTCTGGGTGCAGCAGCGGGCAGGCACAGGGCTGGCAGTCCTCAGGCGTGCCAGCAGTGGCATCCCCGTAGAAGCCAGGCGCACACTGGTCGCAGAAATCCCCCGCCGTGTTGTGCAGGCAGCCCTGTGGGGCACACGGCAGCAGGGGGACGGTGCTGGGAGGCGCCCCCGGAACCCCGCAGCACCGTGTGCCGCCAGCAGCCCTCCCAACTCACGGAGCAGAGGCCGCTCTCAGGATGGCAGCTGTCGGAGTGGCCATTGCACTCGCACAGCTCGCAGTGCCCCAAGTACAGGCCGCCCCCGGTGCGCGTGTAGCCGGGCGCACAGTCCTGCAGGCAGAGGAAGGCCAGTCAGCGCCGTGGCCGCACACAAGGCACTGGGCCGGCAGACCTCACGGCACGGCTCACCTGGCAGGACAGGCCCCGGTAGCCTGGCGGGCACCGGCACTCCTCCACCTCCGGTGCCGGTGGCAGGCCGGGCCGGGGAGGCGCTGCCACGTCCATGCTGACGGCGGCGATGGCGGCCCAGGCCGTGCTGCTGGCGTAGGTGGCGCGGACGAGGATCTCGTCTAGGTCAGCCAGTGCCATCATCAGGTGCTCCCGCGTGGCCGGCCGCCCGTCCGGCCGCTGCCAGTGGTGCTGCAGGCAGGGGATGATGTCAGGGGGTGCCGCCTCCCTGCACCCCCTGGGGGATGAGGAGCAACCCAGCCCAATGTTCCCACCTCCCGGAAAACGATCTCGAAGGCACGCGGTGTGCGGGGCGGCAGCTCGGGCTGGTAGGCCACCAGCGTGATGTCGTTGCCCTGCGGGTGAAGGGGGGGGTCAGCACATCCCACTGCCAAACGCCCCCCCTCCCGTAATCATCTACTGACCGTAATCTGGATGTCGGCATCAGGCAGGGGACCCCCACGGCCCCCCGGGGTGTAGGTCAGCGTGTAGCGGAGCCACCCACCGTAGGAGCCCACCTGTGGGTGGGAAAGAGGTGGTGGGAATCGGGGGGGGAATTGGGGGCTGGCGTGTGGGGCCCCGCTCAGGGCGGTGGGGGGGGGCGGGGAAGGGGCTGCCAGTGGGAAAAGGATGCAGGGAGGTGGGGGGTGGGAAGGGAGATGGGGAAAGGGAAGGGAAAGAGGATGTGGAAAGGGGAGGGAAAAGTGAAAAGATGAAGGAATGAGAAAACAAGGAGAAAGGAAAAAGGGGGAGAAGGAGAAAAAACAAAAGAGGGGAAAAGGAAAAAAAATAGGGGGAAAAGGGAAAAAAGGAAGGACAAATAAAAAAGTAAGGAAAGAGAAAGAAAGGAGAAGAAAGAAAGAAGGAGAGAAGAAGAATGAGAAAGGAGAGAAGGGGAAAAGAAGGAGGAGGAAGAAAAAAAGGAAAAAGGAAAATGAAAAAGGAAACAAGAGAATCGGAAGAATAGAAGAAAGAAAACAGGAAAGCAAAGTAGAAAGAGGAAGAGGAAAGGAAGAGATAAAAGGAATAGAAAAGGAGGAAACGGAAAAGATAATGGAAGAGAAAAAAATGGGTAGAGAAAAGAGCAAAAGAAGAGAAAGTGAAAATAGAAAAGGAAGAAAGAAAGAAAGAAGAGAAAAGGAAGGAGGGAGGAGGAGGCACTGGGAGTGCTCACCACAGATGGACAGCTGAGGCCAGAGGCCCCACCAGCCCCGGGGAGGGGATGCCCACAACCATTACCTTGTCGCCCAGGTAGGGCTGGGGCAGCTGCCAGTAGTAGGACTCGGGGGACAACTCCCCAAAGCGCCCGTAGGTGAGCTGAGGCCCTTGGGTGCCCATCTCCACGCTGAAGCCGGTGGCCACGCGGGTGCTGCGCTGCCGGTTCACCAGCACAAAGCCCTGCCAGCTCCCAGCAGCAAATGGAGTTCGCACCTGTGGGACAGGGTGGCTGAGTGCCTCGGGGACACTGGGTGATGGCAGGGACCTGCGGGGCCCATGGGGACGGGGGACTCACCATGTCGCGGGTGTAGGAGGTGCTGATGCAGTGCTGCACGATGCCCATGCAGAAGCAAGGCAGGCAGCCCGCCGGATTTTCGGCACTCAGGTGGAAGTGGTGGGGGCGGCAGGTGGCGCAGTGTGGGCCCTCCACGTTGGCCTGCAGGATGGGGCAGGTGACGCTGTTGTCCCCATCCCAGTATGGGGACAGGGTGTAGCGTGGGGACGTGGCTCACCTTGCACTGGCACAGCCCACTGGCATCGCACCGCTCACTGGCGCTGCCCCGCGTGTCACACTGGCACTGACCACCAGCAGCCCCTGGCTCTGGGGGCAGCAGGGTGGGAAAGAGGTTAACTAGGGTTCCCAGCATCAGCACGGGGACACCGCGCATCCCCCTCCCCAAGGCTCACCACGGCACAGCTCTCCCCGCAGTGGGTCCCCCACGTAGCCAGGCAAGCACCTTTGAGGAAGGAGGAAACAAGGAGGTGAGAGGGGTCCTCAATACCCTCACGAACCTCCTTGCCACCGCCGTCCCCTGCACCTCTCACAGAGCCGCCCGGTGTGTCCTGGAGCACAGGCGCTGCATGTGGGCTGCCCGTCTGTGTCCTCAAAGCAGCTCCTGCATGGGACAGGGGGACGAGGTGACGGGTAAGTCCCAGATGACAGCCTTGGGGACACAGAGGGGTCTGGAGAGCACCTACTGGCTGTCAGTACGGGGACCATGGCATGGGCAGGGGCGGCAGTCGCCTGGGGTCCCGTGGGTGGCATCACCATAGTAGCCAGGCTGGCACTTGTCACACTGAGCGCCCTCCGTGTGGTCCTGGCAACCCTGGTATTGTGGGGAGAGGATGATGCTGGCACAACAGAAGGGTCCCCACTGTGTCCCCCGCGCCATCCCCACAACAGTACGTGCTCACCTGGCACTCGCCAGTCTCAGGGTGGCACTCAGCAGCGTGCCCATGGCACTGACAGCGCTCACAGGTGCCCAGGTAGAGCCCGCTGGTGCTGCGTGAGTAGCCCACGTCGCAGTCCTACAGGGACAGGAATGGGTGTGGGCCACCAGCTGCATCCCAGGGCCGTGGGGAAAGTGGGGAGCTCACCTGGCACGAGGGGCCGCGGTAGCCGGGGGGGCAGGTGCAGTCTTCTACCTCCAGTGCCGGCGGCCGGCCAGTGGCATGGGGCACAGCCACATCCAGACGGACATCAGAGAGCCTGCGGGGTGGGACAGGACGTTCCCACCGCCCTTCCTGCGCATCTCCCGTCCCCAGGCAGTCACCCGCTCCACTACCTGCTCTCTGTCGGCTGCTCTGAGTAGGATGCGCGGATCATGAGGACATCGATGTCGGCCAGGGCCATCAGGAGGTGCTCCCGGGTGGCGTCGCGCCCATCCGCTCTGCGCCAGGCGTGCTGCTGGCACAGCCCCGTGGTGACCAACACATCCTTGGAGCCAACACACCCACCCCAGGGGGACATCGGCTCTCACCTCGCGGAAGGGCACAGTGATGGTGGTGGGGATGCCGAGCATGGGGCTGGCATCAGAGAAGTACTTGAGGGAGATCCCGTTGCCTTGCAGCAGGACATCGGGTTGGTACTGCAGCAGCTGGGCACCCGCCGCTGCATGGTGTGTCACTGTGTACTTCAGCTCACCCCCATACGATGTCACCTGCACAGGGACAGGGCTCAGCTGGGCTCGGGGGCACCCAGCATTCCCTGTCCCTGCTGCGGCACCTTGTCTCCGGTGAAGGATGAGGGCAGCACCCAGAAGTAGACGTCACGAGGCAGGGTGTGGAAGTCTGAGAAGATGAGTTCCCCCGGGGCAGCGAAGCGCGAGCCCTTGATCGCTGTCCTCGTACCCACCAGGTTGGCCAGGTGCAGAGGTGCCACCTCCTCAGAGGCGACACGAACCTGCAGCAGTGGGGGGACGGGGCCATGGGCACCCATGTTGGGGTACAGCACGGCACACATAGCACAGCACAGTGCAACACAGCATGGAACAGTGTGGCACCGCACAACGTGGCATGGCACAACACAGCGCAGCAGAATGTGGCGCACGATGGCATGGCACAGCATGGCACAGCATGGCACAACATGGCACAACATGGCACAACATGGCACAACATGGCACAGCACGGCACAGCATGGCACAGCATGGCACAACACGGCACAACACAGCACAACACAGCACAACACGGCACAACACGGCACAACACGGCACAACATGGCACAACACGGCACAGCATGGCACAACATGGCACAACACGGCACAACATGGCACAACATGGCACAACACAGCACAGCATGGCACAGCATGGCACAACACGGCACAGCACGGCACAGCACGGCACAACACGGCACAGCACGGCACAGCACGGCACAGCACGGCACAACACGGCACAGCACGGCACAACACGGCACAGCACGGCACAGCACGGCACAACACGGCACAGCATGGCACAACATGGCACAACACAGCACAGCACGGCACAGCATGGCACAACACGGCACAGCATGGCACAGCACGGCACAGCACGGCACAACACCGCCTACCTGATCGCGGCTCCAGGAGGAGCTGGCGCACTGCCGTGAGACGCCCATGCAGAAGCACTTGAGGCAGCCGTCAGGGTTGGCATCGCTC
This sequence comes from Lagopus leucura, assembly GCF_019238085.1. NCBI lineage: Eukaryota > Metazoa > Chordata > Aves > Galliformes > Phasianidae > Lagopus > Lagopus leucura. The sequence continues at coordinate 19,496 of NW_024962487.1, read as the reverse complement.
AGGTGGAAGGTCCCCACGGCGCACTCATCACACTGCCGCCCCGTCACGTTGGGCTGCGGGAGGGGGATGGGAAACTGGTGGCACTGGGGATGGGGAAACTGCAGGGGACTGGACTGGGTGCGGGGGGAAATGGAGTGGGTCCAATGGGGGTCAGGATCGGGTGCCACGGGGCTGGGGCTGGCTGATACCCACCTTGCAGCGGCACGTGCCGCCCACCGCGTCCTTGCCTCCACGCGCGTCACACTTGATGAGCTCCTGGCCTGTGGTGAGAGGAGGGTGAGGGTGGGCAGAGCCATTTGGGACGGAAGGGACGTGTGGGACACTCACCGATGCGGGTGCACTTGCCGCCAGGCTGGATGGGGTTTCCCTCATAGCCCGGGGCACACCTGCGGGGGACATGGGCTGGTGGGAGGAAGCCGGGGGACACTCAATCACAGATGGTGCTTCGCCCCCACCCTGCACACCCACCTCTCACAGCGGCGACCAGCATAGCCGGGGGCACAGGCGTCACAGGTGGCCTGGCCATCTGTGTCCAGGAAGCACGACTCAGAGAACCTACAGTGAGAGGACGGTGACATAGGGATGGAGACGCAGGACCAGGACGTGGCACTGGGCCCTCCCAGGGCGGCACCCACCTGCGGGCTGGCTCCGTGTAGGGGCAGGGGCAGGGGCGGCAGGCAGTGGCCGTGCCCTGTGTGGCATCACCAAAGAAGCCAGGTTTGCACTTCTCACACTGGGGACCCTCGGTGTTGTGCTGGCAGTTCTGGGGGTTAACACAGGGCTTAACAGCACTGTCCCACAGCCAAGCTGCTGTCCCCCACATCCCCGTCCTCACCAGGCAGTGCCCGTAGACCTGGTCACAGGTGCTGGAGTGGCCATGGCAGCTGCAGCCGGAGCACGTCCCCAGGTAGGGGCCCTGCGGCACCCTCTCGAAGTTGGCAGCACACCGCTGGCACGACAGCCCCACATAGCCCACCGGGCACCTGAGGACACAGCGGTGTGATGGTGGCACTGCAGAGGTGCCACAACCGGTGAGAGCATCGTTTTGCTACTGCCAGTCACCTGCACTCCTCAACATCCCCAGCGGGTTCCAAGCCAGTGTCCCCGGGGCCAGTGACATCCATGGCCACATCGCTGAGCCCCACGCTGGCCATGCGCCCATCGTACACCGCCCGCACCAAGATGCCTTCCAGCCTCTGCAGCACCATCAGCAGCAGCTCCCGGCTCACCGGCGCACCTGTCTCATCTTCCCAGTTGTCCTGCCAGGGATGGTGACACCGATGTCACCAAGGAGTGCCACCTGCGACCATCGGTAACAATCGGCACCTATCCCCAGTGCACCCACCTCAGTGAAGGGGATGCGGCGGCGGTTGAGCACATCGGGCTGGGTGGCCCTTGCGTGTGCCCTGAGCTGGCGGCCGTGGCCCTGCAGCAGCACGTCGGGGCGCGGGGCCGGCTCGGGGGGGCCTCGGCCCAGCCGGTAGCGCACACCATAGCTCAGCGCTCCCCCGTAGGCATCCACCTGGCAGCAGAAGCACGGGGTCAGCAGTGGCAATGGATGTCCTCCAGCCCCGCTGCTGTCCCGTAACGCTCACCTTGTCGCCCAGGAATTGGGCTGGCAACGCCCAGAAGGCGTCAAGGGCCAGGAAGCGCCGGGACAGGTCCAGCAGCTGGAACTCCTCGGTGGCCACGTCTACGTGCAGCTGGGTGGCTGACAGGGCTGGCACAGATGGGGCCGATGGCACCGTCACATTGACACCTGCAGGGAGAAACTCAGCTCCGCACATCCCCAAACCCCGTGCCCCTCCCCGCCATCCCCATCACTCACCCTTGAAGTCATTGGGGCGATCGAAGCTCAGGTGAATGCGGTGGCGGTGACGGGCGGTGGCGTGGCAGGAGGAGGTGACGCCGAAGCAGAAGCAGGGCAGGCAGCGGGACGTGCCAGTCACCTGGAAGTGGCCCTCAGGGCAGGGACCTGCGGGAAAGGGTGGGATGTGGGTGAGGGCACGGGGATGAGATGGGATGGGATGGGGCGGTGGCAGCAGCCGGGGACGCTCACCGGGGCGCGGGGTGACGGTGAGGACGCTGTCTGGGATGCCAAACACCATGCCACGGGTGTTGATGGCCTCACAGGTGTAGGCGCCCTGGTCGGCCTCCTTCACGTCCCGGATGGTCAGCGTGCCCTGCCCGCCCTCGCTCACGATGGACACCCTGCACGGCAGGTCAGTGCACCGTGCGCCCAGCACGTGGCACCGGCACATCCCCAAACCCTGCACCCCACCCGCACTGCCTGCTCCAACCCCGCCCCCAGCAGAAGCCCCCCTCCCAATCGCTGCAGACCGGAGCCCCATCTGGCAAAGCTCCTCCCACCCCGAGCCACACACGGTAACAGCCCCAGCCCCGGCCTCCCACCCACCTGCGGCTGGCGGGGATGCTGCCCCAGTTGAGGCGCCAGGTGATGATTGGGGTGGGCACACCGGTGGCCACGCAGGTGAAGCTCACAGTCTGCCCCGGCACCGCCCGCACCGACTCCTGCGGCGGCGTCACCACCTGCGGCGGCACTGCAAGGGGGATGGAATCAGCCCCAGCAGAGGGATCCGCATCAGCCCCAGCCAGCACCGCACCTCGCTGCAGTGCCCCGCGTCCCCAGGTGCCACTTACTGCAGCCAACCTCGTCGGAGCGGTCGGGGCAGTCGGGCTCCTCGTCGCAATGGTAGCTGGCGGGGATGCAGGCACCGCTGACCACGCAGCTGAACTGGTCGGGGCGGCAGGGCATGCCGGGCACCTTGGTGGCTGTGGGGACATTGGCCGTCAGGCAGTGCTGTGCTGCGCGCCCCCGCGCCCCGTGCCACACTCACGGCAGCCGGTCTCATCCGAGCCGTCCCCGCAGTCGTTGTCCCCATCGCAGCGCCACAGCTTCAGGGCGCAGTGCCCATTGCGGCACTTGAACTCATTGGGCTCACAGGGCGACGGGGTGCCTGAGGTGGGGGGAAGGGGGGCTCAGCGCCCGCAGGGTCGCCACCGCCATCCCCGCTCCCCGGCCACTCACCGCAGCCCTCCTCATCGCTGCCATCGGTGCAGTCACGCTCTCCGTCGCACAGGTAATCGCGGGGCACGCAGCGCCCATCGGCACAGGGGGTCTCGGCGGGGCGGCAGCCGTGAGGCGGCGGTGGGGGGCGGCGGGTGATGGGGGAGGTGGTGAGTGCCGGGCGGGTGGTGACGGCGGGGCGCGCCGTGCTGATAAACACGGTGCTGGGGGGCGGCTCGGCACAGCCCTGCTCGTCCGACGCGTCGTGGCAGTCAGGCCGGCGGTCACAGCGGTACTCGCGGGCGATGCATTCACCACTGCCACAGGAGAACTCCAGGGGGGTGCAGGGGCGCAGGTGGGGGGTCACTGCGGGGGGAGAGCAGCTGTCAGGACAAGGGGTCCCCAAAGTCGGGTGATGCGTAGGGCATCGGTGACAAAGAGGGGCTCAAGGCGCTCTGGCACACCGCACCCTGCGCCGAGGTTACGGGGGTCCCCAATCCCCTCACTCACCGGCCCCCAGGCGCCGGAACTGGAAGCCGACGGGTGAGGTGACGTAGGAGGCGATGGAGCCAGCGGTCACCACGCTGTGCAGCACAGCACCAATCTGCGCCTCGTCCCCGTTGCCCTCGGAGCCCACATCCAGCTCCACAAACACGCTGCCCTCCAGCTCCCTGCGGACACAGGGTCAGCACCGCCCCGGGGCCCCCGCACACCCCCCAACAAAGTGCCTCATGTCCCCAGTATCCCCATATCCCCCAACATCCCACAGCCCCAAAACCTCCCCTGCGCCCTGAAACTTTGCATCCTTCCTGAACCACCTTGTACCCCCAAATCACCCCACCCCCCATACCTCCCTGCCCCCCAAAACACCTCAAACGCCTGACCACAGCATACCTACACAACACCCCTGCATCCCAAAACTCCCCATCCCTCCCCAAATACCCCTGCACCCAAACCCCCCCCCACCATCCCCGATTTTCCCATCTCTCCAAATATCCCTGCACCCAGACTCCCCATCACCCCATCCTTCTCTGCACCCCAAACCCCATCCCTCCTCCACTTCCCCAGCAACCCAAACCTCCCCATTCATCCCCAAACATCCCCTGCACTTCCCGAGCATCCCACTCCCCAGACCGCCTTGCACCCATAAATATCCCCCAAACCTTCCCACTCCCCAGGCCCCCCCTATGACCTACTCACTTGATGAACACCACGCTGACCATCTGCTCCCCAGGGATCTTGTAATACTCTGACTCCAGCTGATTTGGGAAGAGATACGGGGTCACGGTGTGCCCACCTGGTGCCCCCCAACCCCACAGCCCCCCAACCCCTCACCGTGTCCACCACAGCCTGGGACACCTCATGGAACTCCTCCGAGGTGGGGTCCTCCAGACGGGGGCTGAAGTCGATGCTGTGGGTGAAGTTCACCAGTGCCCGGAAATAAACTGCGGGGGGAGGGAAGAAAGGGGCGTCAGCACCCCAAAAACACCACCTTTTGGCACCCCCAGCACCAGCCCCCCCGCTGCCATAGGAAAGAGTGAGAGTCCTCAGAGAGCCACTTACTGATCGGGGGGTCATCCTCGGGCTCGGCCACCACTATGCCCGCCGGGGGGGGCACGGCCGCTGCCGCCGAGGGGAGAAGGAAGAGGAGGAGAGGAAGGAAAGCAGAGAGGACGGAGAACAGACAGAGCGTGAGCGCAGAGCAGTGTGGTGGTGTCACCTGGCGGCGTCACCCGGCAGCATCCCCTTACCGGTGGTTGCCAACGGCACGCCGGGCACTGGGGGCCCCCCAGCCACCAGCGCCACATCGCCACTGCCGAGCTCCCCGCTGCCATCTGCAAAAAGGGACACGGTGAGCAGTCGGAGGACATGCATCCCCCTCCTCAGATGCCACCCGGGGCTGCATTACCTGCAGACGCTTCATCCGCCAGCAGGTCCTCATCATCGGAGAGCTGCGCGTAGTAGCGCCGGCGCCACGTGCTGCCCACATGGTCGGCCACCGTGTCCTCGGGGAAGGAGCTCTCGGCCGGGACCCCAGCAGCCTGGCACACCTGGGGGGGTCACAGCCATCACAGCAGGGCCACATCGCCAGGCTCCCCCCACTGCTGGCCGGGCCGCATAGCTGTGTGCTGCGGTCACGGTGGGTGACGGAGGGGGGCTGTGTGTGTGTGCAGGGTGGGGGATGAGCTCATCGCCCCCCCGGCTCTGCTCGCCGCCCACCACCGCATTCCTGCACCCGGCACCACACAGCACAGTGTGTGTGTGTGTGTGTGTGTGTGTGTGCACTGCAGCGTGCCGTCACGTCGCACCAGCAGCAGCACCCAGCGCAGCGCCGGGGGGCAGCGAGGGCCGGACCCCCCTGCAGGCTGGCCGGGAGGAATCCGTCAGGGCAGCACTTTGCTGTGCAAACAAGAGCGGGTGGATTAAGCGGGCACTCTGCACGGGGCCCGGGTGGGGTGGGGGCAGATTTACCCAAACAATGGGTGCGAATGGCCCCCCCACTCCTCTTGCATGGCACAGACAGCGGCGCCCCAAAATAACCCGGCAGTCGGGGGGGGGGGGGGGGAGGCTGCTGGGTGGGGAGGGCTGCAGCCGGGGAAACTGAGGCACGATGCCATGCTGTGCGTGCGCTGAGCTGCGGGTGCTCTGCAGCTGCTCCCTGTACACCGACTCGGGACTCTGCTCTCATTGCTGTGCACAGAACTGCAGCCGCTCTGCCCCCACGGGTGGGAGCTGCTCCCCGCCCCCCCCGCCCCACCCCAGCTGTCCGGCGGCGGGTCCAGACGCCAGCAGGGCGCGGGGAGGGGGGGGGGGCCGGTGTCCCCTCTCGGGTTTCCGGAAGCGGGTCGGGCTCACGCCCGGCCGGACACCGCCGCTCACATTTTCCATCTGCCGTACCACAATCCTGCCCGGAGCCGCGGCCGGGCCTGGGGGAGCGGGAGAGGAGGAAGAGGAGGAGGAGGAAGCACCACCCCGCTGTCACGTCCGCCGGCGCCACGTGCGGCTCCGCTCGACGCCCCGAAGCGGGGAGGGCCCCCCCCCCACCGCCCCCAGCCGGGCTCTCCACTCCCGGCGAGGAAGAGGAGGAAGCGGGGGGTGACGCAGCACAGGAAGGCCGGGCCCGGAGGGGCCGGGAATAATAACCGGGGGGGGGGTTATTAATAGCCGCCCCCCCGCCCCATTGTTTCCCCAAGGCCAAGAGGTGGTGTTCCCCCCCCGCTCCCCCGTTCCACTTCCTCCCGAGGACCGGGGGGGGGGAGCACAGCTGGACGGGACCCCCCTGGGGGGCTAACAGCTGCGTGACCCCCCCTTGCCCCCCCCTGCGATATGGGGGCGAAACAGCTGCGGGTGGTAGCGCTCGGCCGGGGACACGGGGGGGTAACGGAGTGGGGGGGGGTAAGGGGGGGGGCGCATTCCTCCCCGCTCGGCATTGCCTAATTTATCCCGATTCGGGCCCCCCCGCCCCGCGCGGCCCGTCCGGGCCTTCTTTGGCCATATGAACGGACCCCCCCCGTGTGCCCCCCCCATCCCCACGGGGGGGGGCCGTGCCAGCATGGCCCCGAGCAGAAAGGAGCTCTGTTCTCCGCCCCGGGCACAGTCCCAGCCCCACAGCTCCCCCCCAACACGCAGAGACACGGGGGGGAACCAAAGCGCCTTCACGCCCCCCCCACCCGACGGGACCCCCCCACAGCGCCCCCAGGGCGTATTTCGGGAGCGCTATTTTTGCATTCCTCCGTCACCCGGTAAATATAGAGCGGGTGCGACTTAAGGGAGGGGGCAGCGCCCCAAAAGTACCGAGACCCCCCCCCCCCGCGGGGGCACATGGGGACGACGCGAGACCCCCATTCCTAAACGGGACGGGACCCCGCGGGGACCCCACCTCCTCCCCGGGACCGCGCCGCTCCCGGCCCACGCGGGACTCCATCCCCCCCCCAACCTCAACCCGGATTCCAACCGCTGGACGGGACGCCGTTCGGCGCCCTTCCCCCTCCCGGTGCCGCCCCCAGACTCACTCCGAGCGCCGCGAGCAGCAGCAGCGCCGCGGGCACCGGCCGCCCCATCGCCCCGCTCGCTCCGGCCCCGCTCCGCGCCCCGGCCCCGCTCCGCCCCGCCGCGCTGTGCCTCTGGGCGTGGCCGCCGGGAAACGCGCCCACGGGGGAACGGGGAGCGGGATGGGGGCGTGGGGTCAGAGAGCCGGGGCCGCGTGGGGACACCCGGCCGTACCGACACGGGGCTGCGCGGGGACGCGGGGCACCGCGGGGGCATTCGGGGGCGTCGGGAGCGCAGTGTGGGGTGTTGGGGCGTGTGGGGGGACCGGGGGGGCTCGGGAGCTGTGCGGGTACGGGGAGCGTAGGGGCTGTGGGTGTGCGGGGGACGTGGGGGGCTGTGCGGGCACTGCAGGCTGCGGACGGGCACGCGGGGGAGATGGCACTGGGGGGTGCAGCCGCGGGCTGTGGCAGCACCCGCACCCGCCCGGCAGGGCACCGGAGGCCGCGTGCCCCCCCCAAGGCTGGGTGTTAATGGTTAACCCCGGCCCCACAGCTGCTTGGCTCCCATGGGGCAGCACCCCGCTGTGCCCCCCGCAGGGCGCTGGGTCACCACCCCGTCCCCCTGCACTGTGCACATTGGGAGGGCTTGCAGCCCCGACCCCATAGGGCCAGCTGGGCACCGGCTGCCCGCTCCCAGGGTTGGCCTTGGGCCGGGGAAGGGCTCCGATAAAGGGGGAATTTAAGGCTGGCGGACGCCCCGTGCCACCTGGCCGAGCCCTTGAGCACAATGCTTGCGCTCCTCATCCCCCTGCTGCTGCTCGCTGGCGGTAAGCTGTCCCCAAACCCGCTGTTGTCCCCGCTTTGGGGGGTCTGGGTGACCCCCTGAGTGACGGTCACCCTGTTGTGCAGGCTGCCACTCTGCCATGCTGCCCGGTGGGTCACGGGTTGTGAATGGGCAGGATGCGGTACCGTACAGCTGGCCATGGCAGGTGAGCAACATGGGTTGGTTTGGGTTGGAGTTGAGGTTTTGGGGGTTAGGGCTAAGGTTGGAGTTAGGGTTGAGGCTGAGGTTGGGGTTAAGTTTGGGACTGGGGGTTATGGTTAAGGTTAGGGTTGGGATTAGGGTTAGGGTTGGGATTATAGTTGGAGTTAGGGTTGGGGTTGGGGTTGAGGTTGAGGTGAGCATCAGGATTGAGGTTAGAGTTGAGGTTGGGCTTATGATGAAACTAAGGTTGGGGTTGCAGTTATGATGAGGACCAGGGTTAGAATTAGGCTTACGGCTACGGTTGATTGAGGTTGTCATTATGTTTATAGTTATGCTTAGGGCTAGGGCTGTCGTTGGGGTTAGGCTTGTTTGGTGAACAGAGATGGGGACACTGCAGAGGGTGACAGCACCCTGTGGCCCTGCAGATCTCACTGCAGTACGAGCGTGACGGCACCTTCCGGCACACCTGCGGGGGAACCCTCATCGCACCCGGCTGGGTGATGACGGCCGCACACTGCATCTCGTGAGCCATGCGCCTGCGGGCACAGGGATGGGGTGCGGGCATGGGGTGACGTGGCGTTGCTTGGAGGGATGCACGGCGCAGCGTTGAGGTGGCGAGGTTGCAGCAGGGGCAAGGATGGGGTGGGAGGGATGAGCGGAACGGGGAGCCCCAAGCCCTGGGGTCAGCAGGCACTGTGTCCCTTGGGCAGCTCCACGCGCACCTACGAGGTGGTGCTGGGTGAGTACGACATGAGCTCCGCCGAAGGCCCCGAGCAGCGCATCCCCGTGGCGGCCGATGACATCTTCGTGCACCCCAAGTGGAACAGCCTCTGCTTGGCCTGCGGGTGAGTGGGGTGCGGAGGCAAGGGGATGCTGTCCCCACCTGGGGACCTCTCTCCGGTGACACGTGTCCCCGGTGATGCCTCGCCCTGGTGTCCCTGTGTGCAGCAATGACATCGCCCTGCTGAAGCTGCAGCACAGTGCTGTGCTGAACGATTACGTGCAGACGGGGCAGCTGCCGCCCGCGGACACCGTGCTGCCCAACGGCTACCCGTGCTATCTGAGCGGCTGGGGGAGGCTGAGCAGTGAGTGCTGGGATGGAGGGGGTGGGGGGGGCAGGGGGAAGGAAGGATGAGGGATGGAGGGAAGGGTGGGAGGCCGGTTGGGCCAGTGGTGGATGGATGTGGGATGATGGATGGGTGGTGGGTGGATGGATTGATGGATGGATGGATGGATGGATGGATGGATGGATGGATGGATGGTTGGATGGATATGAAATGGATGTGGGATGAACCACGGATGGGTAGATGGAGTAGATGGACGGATGGTAGATGGATGGATGTGGGGTGGATGTGGGATGGAGGGATAGCCAACTGTAGGATAGATGGATGGATTATGGATGGATGACTGTTGGATGGATGGGTGAATGAATGGATGGCTGTAGGGTGGAGGTAGGATGGTTGGAAAAACGGGTGTTGGATGGGACAAATGGGTGGATGGATGGTTGGTTTATGGATGGATGAGGGTTATAGGGTGGGATGGAGGGATGAATGGATGGATGGAGGGATGGATGGAGGGACGGATGGATTAGGTAGATGGTATCTCTATGGTAAGGATGATGGATCACTGGAACAGATTGTCCAGAGAGGTTATGGAGTCTCATATGGAGACATTCAAGATCTGTCTGAATGCCAATCTGCGTGACCTATTGTAGGGAACATGCTTTATGAGGAGGGTTGGACTTGATCTCTTGAGGTGCCTTCCAGCCCGTGTGATTCTGTGACTCTGTGGGATGGAGTAATGGACATGGGATGCTTGTGGGATGGATGGATGGATGGATGGATGGATGGATGGATGGATGGATGGCATGGAATGGATGTGGAATAGATGTGGAATGCCTGTGGGATGGCTGAGGCTGGCGTGGAGGATGCTGGGCACAGCGTTGTCCACCTGGGTCCCTAACACCACCCCTATTGCCAGCGGGGGGACCACTGCCAGACAAACTTCAGGATGCTCTGATGCCTGTGGTGGACCACGAGCATTGCACGCAGTCTGATTGGTGGGGCAGCCTTACCATCCGCACCACGATGGTCTGTGCTGGCGGCGCTGAGCAGGCCGGCTGCAACGTGAGTGCTGTGCTGCACTGCGCCGCGAGGAGGGGTTGGAGCACCCCAAACCATCCTGACCCCCATCCCGTCCCCAGGGCGACTCGGGCGGCCCCCTGAACTGCCAGGCTGAGGATGGGCACTGGGAGGTGCACGGCATCGCCAGCTTTGTGTCTTCACTGGGCTGCGACACTCCAAAGAAGCCCACTGTCTTCACCCGCGTCTCTGCCTTTGAGGACTGGATTGCTGAGGTGGGCGTTGGGTGCTGGGATGGTGGGGTGCAGAATGCCCAGGGTGTGGGGTGACGGGCTGCCAGGGGCCGGGACACCGGGGTGCTGCGGTGCTGGGGTGTTGGTGTGCTGGAGAATTAGGAAGCTGGGAACTGAGGTGTTGGGAAACTGGAGTGTTGGGGTGCTGGGACACTGGGATGTTGGCGTGCTGGGGTGTTGGGGCACTGGGATGCTGGAATGCTGGGGTATTGGGATGTTGGGAAATTGTAGTGTTAGGATATTGGGGTGCTGATTGTTGGGGTGCTGAGATGTTGAAATGCTGGGCTGCAGGGACGCTGGTATGTCAGAGTACCAGAGTGTCAAGCTGTCAGGGTGTTGGAGTTCCAGCGTGCCGGGACACTGGGGTGTCAGAGTGCCCCGGTATTGGGCTCAGGAATGCTGGGACATTGGGGTACCGGGGTGCTGGGGTGCCATGATGCTCTGATATTTATGGGTGCTGGGTGCCGAGCTCCCCCTGAACCACTTCTTTCTCCCAGACCATAGCAAACAACAGCTGAGCAGAGCAGCAGCGACCTCCGTGCTTCACAGCGCGCAAATAAACCCACAGAGCTGACCCCTTGCGTCCCGTGTGCCGGGGGGGTGGAGGGGGGAGGCGGGGATGCGCGCACCTGGTGAGAGTGGCTGCATTGCCAGCAGATGGCACTGGCAGAGCGGGCACGGCAGCACGGCAGAGTTGGGCACACGGGGATGCCGGGCACTGTGGGAAGGATCCCCTCACGGTGCCGTGATGTCGTAGGAATGGGCACCTGGGGACATCCAGATATCAGAGGGATGGACACGGGGCGCTCTGGTGCCACAGGAATTGGTCTCCGACCTCTGCCCAAAGGCACCTGAGGCCGTGGGGGTGGTTTTCCCAAGAGGTGCCACGGGGACGGGCACCGACACCTGCGCCCTGCGGAAGAAGCACCCCGAGGTGCCCCGATGCCGCGGGGAGGGGTCCCCTCCGGGTGCCTTGTTCCAGTCACACGGCCGTGGCAGCAGCTCCGTGCCCAGCTCTCGCCCGCCGCCTCCTGCCCTCCCGGCCCAGCCGTCTCCTCGCAACCACCGTCCGCGGCGCGTGACCGGGAACAAAGGGCCCTTTGATGGCGCCCGGCACGCATGGGGCCCCCGCTCCCCCCATCCCATCCCATCCCTTTGGGAGCCCCACATCCCTGCGGGGACGGGGCCACCCTGAACTGGATGGAAAATCCCCATCACGTCCCTCTGCAGGCGCAGGGCTGTAGGGTTTTATGGGCCCCTGTGACCATGAGGGGGACCTTTGCTCCCTGGGGGGGCCCTTTGCTCTGGCTGCTGAGGCCAGCTCAGCTCGTGACACCCTTGTGCAAGCGGTGCTGCCTGCACGAGGCTGGGACAGGCGGGTGGGCCAGGCAGGGGCAGCTGGCGTGGGTGCTATGAGCCCCGGCATGGGCACCGCACGGCTGATGGGAGTGCTGCAAGAGTGGCAAGGGTGCTGCAAGGCTGCTACGGGTGGTGCAAGGTTCTACAAGGCTGGCACGGGTGGTGCGAGGCAGTATGGGTGCTCTGAGCCTGGCATGGGTGGTGCAAACTTGGCATGGGTGCTGAGAGCCTGGCAAGGGCAGCGTGGGGCTGGCACACACACCACGAACCTGGCTTGGGAACTTTGATCCTGGCACAGGCGCTGCGGGGCCTGGCACGGCTCCTGCAAGGCTGGCATGGACACCGTGAGCCTGGCACGGGCACGCGGCCCTGCAGCCCCAGGCAGCTCCTCCCTCACCGTGGTGCCAACTGCCTCCAAAACCCCCGTGTGTCCTCTGGCCGGACCCACCCCCACGGGTGACTCAGCCCGTTCCCAGCAAAGCCCGTCCCTATATAACACGGTGTCACCGTCGCACACACAGCACCCGCCCAGCCGCTGCCTCAGTTTCCCCACGCTGTAGCCATGTGGATGGTGTCGCCGCCGGTCGGTAAGTCCTGCTTTGACGCCCCGACGTCCCCTGGCCCAGCGCAAGGCTTCCCGTCAGAAAACGGCCCGTTCGGTGTGTTTGGGTTTCCTGGTGGATATTGGCTGGGTGAAGTTTGCAGACGTGGGGTGGTTCGGGGTGAAGGTGTGGAGCAGCTCTGCGTGGCTGGGTGCAGTGCGGCGCTGTGAACCGGGGATGGAGAGAAGTGAGAGCTGAGCGTGCTCCACCTGCGTGCTAACCTGCCCCGGAACTGCCTGTTCTGAATAGGTGCCCCTAACGCACATGGGGTCGATGTGGAAAGAGCCAAATCCATGTATTTTCCCCCCAGAAACAGTAATAAAAAGCACTGCCAGCAGTGGGGCTGAACCCCATTCTTTCTCCCCGTATCTCCGTGCCGTTGGGGCTGGGAATGTCAGGACCGGGCACGGCGCTGTGCAGCATTGTGATGCTGCAGAACACAGTGCTGCCTGCCAGGCGCTGCTTCGCTTCGGACCCGCGGCCACTTCGGTCAGACCCCAAAGTGCTGCCTTTTGCCCATTTTTCCCCTCCCCACAGCACGGGGAGAGCCCAGACACAAAGAGGGGGGCACAGTGTGACTCATGGGCCGAGTGCCCCCAAAATGCCGTTTCCTGCAGAAAAACGGGGCTGGAGGTGAAAACCTCCCCAAGCTCACCTCCTCAGGGTGTTTTTCCATGCACACCTGCCTGGCCCCAAACCGCAGCGGCGTGGCCTGGGGTGGGGTGGCCAAAGGTCAGCAGCAGCAGCACCCCCACCCTGCTCAGAAAAGAGGAATATTTGGAATATTTCCTTCCTGCAGGAGGGAGCGCGGCGGGGGGGAGCGGTTGTGGCTCTTGTTGTGCTCTGACGTGCTGTTTTCTTTCAGATGAAGGATCTCACCAGCTTGCCTGGCTTTGGGACCACGGCAAAGGCAGGGTGCAAAACACACTAGTAGGACATGACCCTTAACACTTTCTCTAAAGCGTAGCCCTATAGGTATATAAGATCAATAGAGCTTAACACTGGGGTTGGCTTTTATTCTGAGCTTGGGTTTGGCTTTTTTGTCTGTTTGTTTGGTTTTCCTTTTGTTTTCTTTTTTGTTTGTTTGTTATTTTGGAAGCGTTTTACTTTCTCCTTCGCCTCCCGCGGGCAGACAGAGGCAGGGGCTTGCAGAGCCTGAATGGTTTGGGGAGAGGTGCAGGAGCATGAGGAGGAGGGGGAAAGCGCTGCGCGAAGGCTCCTGCCCACAACCCTCCGCCGTCCCCTTCCCATCGTCGGAGGGGGGCAGAGCACCGACCTGCTACCTCGGGCGCTTAAATAACTCCCAGCCCCGAATCTGTGCCCTTGACCGGCGTCTCGGTGGCTTGCAGGTATTTTCCAGTACACCAAGAAGCTGTTCCTGAGCAGGCCGGCGGGACGGGCGCAGGCGCTGGAGTTCGTCCGGAAAAATGCGGCCAACGCGCTCTCCATGGCGAACCTGGTGGTGGGGCTCTCCTCCATCCTCTGCAGCCTCAACAGGTGGGGGACGGGCAGGCCGAGGGGCCGGGCGGGGAAAGCGGCGCGGGGCTGACGCCTCTCCCCCTACAGGCAGTACCACTGCTCCTGCTGGCTGCTCCTGGTGGGCTTCCTGCTCGATTTGGCCGACGGAGCCGTCGCCCGGCAGCTCAACGCCTGCTCAGCGCTGGGTGAGCCCCAGGGCTGGGAATGGGCCGGGGGTGCCGGCTGCCCGCCGCCCCCTCACCAGCTCACCCCCCGCAGGAGCCAAGCTGGATGACTTTGCTGACTTCACGTCCTTCGGGCTGGCCACGGCACTGCTGCTGCAGCCACGCGGCATGCTGGACGGGCTGCTGGCCATCACCTACGTGCTGGCAGTCTTCGCTCGCCTCTGCTTCTTCTCCAGCGGTAAGGCTTGGGGCTCACAGGGCTGGGCACCCCGTGGGCTCCCAGCTGAGCGCACGGCACCCCGCAGGGATCCCCTTCACCTACCGGGGCTTGCCGTGTCCCTACGCTTCCTCGCTGCTGGCCAGCACCTTCCTGCTGACGGGTGGCCACATCACGCTGCTGCGCGTCACTGCCATCGCCATGGTCCTCTTCATGGTGGACCGCGGCTTCTACCCCCACGACAAGGTGCTGGAATCGCAGTGCTGGAAGAAGGCAATCTACGTCGGAGGTAAGGAGCGGAGGTAAAACGCATCCCGCTCTCACAGAGGGTGCTCAGCCATCCCACGGAGCAGCGACCCAGGGAGGCGTTGGAGCACCGCTCTGCCCTCGCTGCTGACGGTTCCCCCCTGCAGGCATTGTGGCCGTCCTGTTCTCGCCCGCAATGGTCGCTCCCATCTACTACCTCGCCTGGTCGGCGTCGTACATCTTACTCCCCTTTGCCATCTGGAGCTGCAAAGCCTAACGGCCGAGCAGCAGCAACCCCGGCGAGGACGGCTCTGCCTTAACCTCCACCGCACGCGTAGTAAAGCTCTCCTCTGCCTCACTCTCGGGTGCCAGCGCCAGGCTGTCTCACCCCCCGCCTTTGTTAGCTCTTCCCGGGGAGGAGAGCCATGACAGCAGACTCCAAACCTAGCAGGCGCAATGCCGCGGCCCCACAGGGCTTCCCACCATGGCAGTCTGCTTAGAAAACAGCTGAGCTCCCACAAAGGGGAACTTGGCGCCAGCAGAGCTCGGGCCGGGCTCCAACCTGCCCTGCACACCCGCACCCCCAGCCAGAAGAACAACAGCCCTGCACCAGCCCCCTTCCCAGGGAACCACCCCCCAGATGCCTCCTGCCAGTCCCACCAGCTGGGACAGAGATGGAGGTTCGACCAATGCATTCCCACTGTACATAGTAATTTATTGCGAGGGCACAGTTGCGGCGGCTTTACGTTCCCCAAATCCTCAACATGAGGAGGAAGTGGCCCCCGCAGCAGGCAGTCTGTAGTAGGATAGGGGTGAGGGTGCCCCCTTTCCTTGCAAAGCCCAGCCTGAGGCACGGGGAGCACTCTGGTATTTATTTCTGACGTGTCGCCATAGGGAAATAATATCTGAAGCGTGTTCTTTTTTTTCCTTTCTGCGCCCGGTCGATGAGGTGTGGGAGGGAGGAAGGAATGTGGAAAGGAAAAATGGAACCTGAAACCCTGGGGCCGAACTCTCTGGAAATAAAAAAGCTGGAGAACAACTGCGCCGCCTGCTCTGGGAGCGTGGGGTGGGGGAAGGAAGCGAAGGTCAGACCTCGCCGAGCAGCAGAGGAAGCGGAGCGGCTCTGTCACTCTGCACCTCCAGGGGATCCTGCAGCTCCAGCAGCTGCAGACAGACAGAACGACCCTGTCGCGGGGCGAGCGGCCCTGAGACCCGCAGTGCTGCCAACGGGCGGAGGGGCTGCGCAGGGCAGATGAGGCCATCGGCTGCAGCTGCTCTGGCACACGGCCCTGCGATCCCGGGGGGCTCGGCCGGCCTGCTGCGTGCGAGCAGGAGGCGGAGGAAGGAGGAACGACCGCTGCTTTTATTTAGAGAAAAAAGATAAAAAGAAAGCAGAAAATAACAACAAAGAGGCGTCTGTCAGCGTAAACAGCGAGATAGGGAAGGGCCGGCAGGCGGCGGGGCTGTGCTGCTCCGTGCCGCTTTGTGCCGCCTGCCGCTGCGACGGCGCCGGGCCCGGCCCGACCCTCACTCCCCGCCGGCCTGCATCTGCTTGCAGAAGGCGTCGAACTGCCGCTGCTCCAGCTCCGTCATCACGCGGTTCAGAGCGTAGATCTGCGGGGAGAGGCGGGGAGGCACCGCGGTGAGGCGCCGCTTGAGGCCCCGGCTCGGCCCGCCCCGGCTCGGCCCGCCCGGCTCACCTCCGCGCGCTGCCTCTGCTTCAGCTCCTGCTGGGCCGACCTCTGCTTGGCCTTCTCCAGGCGCGCCGCCGGCTCCCGGCCCTTCGGCCTCTCCTTCCGCCCCCCGCTCGGCTCCATGGCCGGGCCGGCCGGGCCGCGCCCCGCTACCGGCGGGACGGCGCCCGCTGCAAGATGGCGGCGGCCGGGCCCCGCCACCGCGCATGCGCGACCAGTGAGGCCGGGAGGCTAGAGCGTGCGCGGTGCCGTAGCGCCCCCTAGCGGACAGGAGGAGAGCGGCGGGGCAGCCACCGGCGGGGCAGCCACCAGCGGCTCAGCCACCAGCGGCTCAGCCTCCAGCGGCGCTGCCCGCTGTGTCAGCCCTCCGAGCAGCGCAGCCCCGCACATCGCACCCCACACACGATCGCAGCCCACACCATCTCCGCTGTTTATATTGCACAGCCCTACGCCCCACGCTTGACACCACGCCCCCAAGCCCCTACGTAACAGCCCTACCGCACACCCCCTGCAGGGCACAACTTCTGTCAGCACCGCTGCAGCTCCCCTGCACCATCCTCACTGCCAGCCGCGCACAACACGTGGCACAGGACGGCACGGCGTCCCTCACCCCGTGCAGGGGCTGCACCACAGCCCCTCGGCTCCAAATGCACCTTTTATTGCAGCGGCCGGAGCAGGGCCGGACCCACGGGGCCATGTGGAAGCACAGGACGGGGACACCAGCCGCGCCATGCCCGGTACCCAAAGTCAGCTGCGCCCTGCAGGCATCAGCACGGCCCCGTCCCGCCGGCAGCCCACGGGGTCCCACTAGATGCGGACGGTGTTGATGCGCAACGGTTGGACGTTCTTCCCGTTGGCGTGGCTCTGCCCGGGGCTGAAGTAGGAGCAGAGCTTCCCTGGAAACTTCTCCCGGAAGGTGTAGAGCCACGACATGTCGTCAGCGTTGTAGAAGATGAGCAGCCCCTTGTCGTAGTCCAGGAAGACGCCCACCTTCTCCAGCTTGCTCTTGACATTGAGCCGCGTCCAGGGCTCGGTGCAGGCGCTGTACTGGTTCCCGTCGTGCATGACAATGCAGTAGAAGCCGCGGCTGGGCTGGATCTGGATGCTGCCCTTGCGGGTGACGGCCTCGTGCGCCAACCCGATCATCCACTGTGTCTTCTCAGACACCACCACCTCCCAGTAGTGGACACCGCCGCCGAATGCCTGCGTGCCCAGCACCGACACCTCCACGTCGAAGCGGCGCGGCGAGTCCTGCAGTGGCTGCGGATGCAGGTTGCCGTAGGCCACGATGGTGCAATCATCAGAGAGGATGAGGCGCTGGTGGGCCGTGCCGGGGTCCAGCGTCAGCGCCGCGGGCACTGCGGAACGGCGGGCGTCAGCATCCCCGCCTGGTGCCCCCCCCTGTGGGGCATGGTGACCCCCTCCCACCTCCCCGCCGGCCTCACACTCACCTGGGTGGATGTCCTGAAAGAGCGACTTCCAGATGGTGTACTGCAGTGGCCCCATGTACTTGGAGGTGGGGAAGTCCTCGTAGGTCAGGTTGGTCTCGTGGATCTTCCCCTTCAGCCTGCGGGATGGGCAGCAATGTGCACGGAGCTCCGTGGGCACCCACTGCCCCGCGGCACCCACCCACCTCTCGGACAGGGACGCGACGCCGGCCAGGAAGGCGTGCTTGTCAGCCTCGGCCAGGCGCTCCTGCAGGATCTGGCTGCCCTCCTGCACCTTGCGCAGCTGCTGGCTGTAGCGCTGGATCTTCTGCTCGATGTCGGTCAGCGTCCGCGCCGTGTCGGCCTCCAGCTCCTCCAGCATCGCCTTCTGGCGCTCCCGCAGCAGCCGGTGCAGCCGCTCGAAGGCCTCCCCGATGGTGGCCCGCAGGCTTTTGGCCGATGACTGAGGAGGCGAGGGGCACGGCCGGGCCGCAGCGGGTCCATCAGCATCCTGGCAGAGTGCGTGGGGAGGGGCAGGGGAAGGGATTCGGGGCACGTCCCCGCAGTCTCACTCCTACCTTGGTGTCGGCCAGCTGCCTCTTGAGGAGGTGCAGGGCCTCGGTGTGGCCTCGCTCGCTCTCCTGCAGGCCCTGCAGCTGCTCCTTCAGCTCCCGCTGCAACACAGAGCGCCCTGACCCCGTGCTCAGCCCTGGCCTCACCGCACTGCCTGCTTCCCCACCCCACAGCAGCAATGTTCCAAGGGGCATGGGGAAAATGCAAAGCTTTGTGCCCGCCCCACGCTCAAGCAGTGATCCCAGCCACCAGCAGCGCGATGCTGAGGTGCTGGGAGAGCTGTGAGGCAGCTCCACAGCCCCATAGATATCCACCACGGGGCTAAGCTGGCACTGCAGTGACCAGAGACCACGAGGGCCAGCACATGGCACAAAGCTGCCCCAATACAGCAGGTTTTGGTGCTGCTGTGGGAGGTGGGATCCTGTGTGGGACAGGAGGGAGTCTGGTTTGGGGCTGCTTGGGGATCCCCAGGGAGAAGCTCAGCAGAGCCACATGTAGGGACAGACGGACGGATGGGTGGGTGGCCACACAGTGTGGATGGACAGATGGACAGAGGATCGCACTCCACTTGTGAGGAAGTGACAAGGGAAGCAGCACCCCAGAGCCATGCGCAAACAGGCAGAGGGAGCTCTGGCTGTCCTGAACGTTGACAGATGGACAATGTGCTGCACGGTGCACACGGATGGACAGACAGAACATCCCACAGACAACACAACTCTGGGAACAAGGGGGGATGGATGTTCAGGGACAAACACACAGACAGACAGACATCTACCTGCAGCTCCTCAAAGGCATCATCCACGTTGGTGACCTGGTGCTGCTCGTGCATGGCCGGCTCGTCGCAGAAGAAGCACACAACAGTGCGGTCGGTGAGGCAAAAGAGCTTCACCTTCTCGTGGTCCTTGCAGGGGAAGGGGCTGCGCTGAGCCCCCAGGATGGCATCCAGGGGGAAGGCGCTGTAGCGCTCCACGATGTTGGCCAGCTTCAGGCTGGGGGCCAGCGTGGGCTCGGTGAAGGTGCGGCGGCACTCGGGGCAGTCGCGGGCGCCCTGTGGCTCCTGGCGCACCCAATGCTCTGTGATGCAGCGGCGGCAGAAGTAGTGCTCACAGCCGAAGCTCACCGGGTCCTGGTAGATGCTGAGGCAGATGGAGCACAGCAGCTCATCCTTCAGGCTGCAGGCCATGGCTGGGGCTGCAGGGGGACGCTGGGCTGCAAAAGGGGGGGTTGATGGGGTGAGAGTGCTGCAAATGGAGGCAGGATGCGGATGGGGGGCCACAGTGGAGCTGTAATGGGGGGAGCGGGGGTGAAGCCACCAATAGGGGGGTCAGATTGGTAAGGGGGGGTGGGGGTCAGGGTGAT
>NW_024962486.1:0-11842 GCF_019238085.1 Lagopus leucura | reverse complement strand
CGCCGCGGGGCCCCGGGACGGCGACGCGGGGGGGGGTCCGGCACCGCGCCCCCGCCGCCCGCCTCGCGCCCCCGCCAGGACCGCGCTCCGATCGGCCCGGGGAGCCGGCGGAGCGCCGCGGGGCGGGCTCGGGGTCGGGCGGGCCGCGCCTCGAGGCTATGCGGGCCCCGGGGCCGGGCCGGGCCGGCTTCCTGCGCGGCCGGGAAAAGTGCCAGTCAGCGCGCGGGCGGCCGGGCGGAGTGCGATGCCCCGCCGCGACGGGAGCGAGGAGCCGGGAGCAAGCGGGAGCGAGCCCCGCGCCCCGGGCGGCCTCGGTTTGCTGCCGTTTGCAGTATTAAGCGTAATTAACGTAAACAAACGCGCTCTGTTAGACTTTACACGCCGCGCGGAAGAGCGAGAGAGCCGCGGTGAGCAGGCAGGGAGATGGGCCGGGCTACCGCGGCGGCCATCCAACTGCGTCGGGCGCGACGGCAAATCCCCGATCTCATTGGTCTGAGCGCCTTTCCTCATCTGTTTTCCTCCGCTGCGGTAAAAAAGGCCTCATCTCACGTGCTTGTCTTCGATCGCTGTCTTTCAGGTTATGTCGTAACTTCGAGACGAACGCAGTGATGGAATCACTGGATACCGAGGTGAAGGCACGAAAGACTCTGGGAACTGTTGAGTATGTTGAGTCTTCAGGCTTCACCCAGGGAATCCTGCCGACGAAGAAGGATGTGGTTCAGAACATGCTGTACCTGTTGCAGCCCAAAAGAGCTGGCCAGGCCCAGCGGTCCAAAGAGGATGCGGCTCAGCTGCTTGCAGAGCACCTGCAAGAGCACTGGTTGGTTTGCAACTTGCATACCATCGGAACGCAAAGCATAAAGAAACTTATCCTCAAAATGTACGAGGAGTTTACCAGATTGTACCAGACCAGAAAGCAGAGGCAGAACCAGGCTTACACAGAGAGAGCGGACAAATTCAACGAGAGTTCTGAGAAGCTCTTTGACATCTTTTGTACAGACACGCACATGAGAAATAAGCTGGAGGAATGCAGCGGGATAAAAATGACTGGCATCGAGTTGAAGTTTCTTGAAGATCAAAGAAGCGAAAGAAAAATGTACTATGAAGACTTCACAGACAAGCAGGAGCTGAAAATGATGGAAAGAAGACAAAAGATACAGTGTCTGGAGCACTTCAGAAAGCTCGCCAGGGAAGAGAAGGAAGGCAACAAAGCGAAGGGAACGACGTACAAAACCGAGGAGCAGTTGGATGAAGGCACGAGCGTGGATGAGGTCTATCCTGTGGAGGAGGAGAACGGCGGGGCTCCAGCCTTCTCGCTGAGGGGCAGAAGGAAGCGCCGGTGCACGGCATGGGCGGCCGGTGCCGCGACTCCTGCCAGCGATGCCATGCCCCTGGAGTGCCAGCATATACGGATGAGCATCAGGAGAGTTAGGCCTGGGTTCTACGAGACTGTGGAGAAGGTAGAAAACTGCTAGTGTATGCCGTGGTCAGCAAGCAGAGCTGCTGGAGTACAGGGTGGCAATACACACGTTAGGCAAGTTTGAAATCCCACAATCAATTGGAAGCGATTGTTTGAGATCCCCAGCCAGAGCTCAGGAACATCCGGGCAGGAACGCTGGGACAGCAGCGGCGGCAAGGACTAAAACACATGAACTTGGAAGGATAAGTAATCATCAACTCACGGTGCGAAGGCTCAAACGTAGCAGACGATCTCAGTTTATATAGCGTGTAAGCCTCTTCTTCCAAGGTCTTGTCTACATCAGTGGGTTTTTGGAAGTCTCTCACCATTTCTGAGCCAGTGGTGGCCTAACAGAACTCCGATTTACTGCAGGGAAATAACTTGGACTTGTTGCTGATGGAAAATTAATGTGCTGAAAAGCCCTAACTCCTGCTGATTTCAGTGGGAGGGAAGGTCGCTCAGCCCCTTTCAGCAGAATTGGCATTTCTGCAAGGAAGGAAGCTAGTTTTCATGTGTATTACTCAGTCCCAGAGAGGCGTCCTGTGACTTCATAAAGGGATTGCTCTCCTTCTTGAGGAGGAGAAGAGAGATCATGAGCTGTCTGAGTGCTTTGGCTGTAAAAACATTGATGATTCTGAATATTTTATACTGGATTCTATGTTGACGACGTTTCCTTGATCAGGATAAACCTTCCTGCAATTGAATGAGTTTTAATATAAAAATCTTTAAGCTAGGATCAGAGATGTGAATCCTAAACGAACTGATAGTTTTATCTTCCTGGGGAGAGGGGGGTGGTATTAAGATAGAGGAAAAGATGCAAATTGCATTATTTAGTTTAATATGGGAAAAACTTTATAAAATATTATCCTGGCGTCTTAGGATATAGGGAAGAAGCAATCTTCCCGTGTGTAGCTGTGGTATTTGCAGCAAAAGGCTCCTTAATTTGGACTTGCTTTTCCATCCCCTGTAGGTACGTGCTGACCAGCAGAGTGGAAATGTAGTTTTCCACCAAGAGTTTATTTGAGAGAAGTATAATCCTCTTGCCCATGTGTATCTTAAGCAGTGACATGTCTGGTTTTAGATATATGCAGTACGAGGGTATCTGCTGTTTTTAGTTACGGTTGCTTTACTGGTTTTTAAGTACGAGAGTTGAATTTGTACAAAACCCAGCACTGGAGGGTCTCCCTGCTGAGATTCCCAGACCTTGCCAGATTACATTTAAAAAACAAACAAACAAAAAAAGCAGCAAGTCTCTGTCCTCAGAAACACTCTGATAGAAAGAGCTCAAACTTGCCTGGTTTTCGAATTTACCTTTCAGTGTGAACATTTCCCCACTCCAGTATCTCAGCTTTACCCCATTTCTTTCCTCAATGTCCTGCATATCATTTTACTGATTATTAACTCGCACTGTTTCATTCTTTAGCTTTTGCTTCCTTTAACAATAAATGCATGTACAAATAATTTTGACAGTTCCTGTTACTTTGATGAAACGGTTCTTGGACCGCTTTGAAGTCCTATGCCAAAGGAGGAATGAAACACAAATCAAGCTGCTGTTGAAATTTAGGTGCAGCAGAGCTAGGAAGCAGAGGAGGCAGCAGCAGCCTTTGGCCCCGCTGCGTAGTCAGGCTCCAGCTGCATCCACCTTGTCCCTCCTCCTGAGGACGGATCTGCCCGGCTCTGAGCAGTACATCAGCTTCCCAGTGAACTTGCTCGTTAGTAATTGCCGGGATCCTTATTGTGTGTCTGACGAGTTCTTGGTAAGTTGCTCCAAAATATTTAGTGAACTCCATGTATTCTGCATCACTTTAGTGTCGCTACAGGTTTGATAGCATGTACCCGCGTTCTGCAGCACCCCTCAGCCTCCTCTGCTTGAGAGATTGCAGCCCTCTCCTCTCTGACGTGCTTCACTGACTTCCCCTTGCAAATTATGTCACGTTGAAACTATTTGCCTTCCGGCCCTGAGATGCTGGACTCTAGCCTCTCACTGGGCTTCTACACCAGCAGCTCTGTTTCAGCAGGGAATATAGCCAAGCTCGGACCTCGCAGAATTAGAATTTTTTAAATAACTGCTGTAAACCCCCCTTTGTATTACAGATATAGCTGATGTTATAATTGCTAATGTGTAAAGTAAACCCGACAGGGCTGAACAGAATACGGAACACAGCTGTGTAGTGCTTTACGATTTTCAGGGATTCAGGGAATTTAAGGTTGTCAAATCTGACTTCCCATATACCACAGGGAACTGCATTGCATTCAGAAGCCCCATGCTCAGCCTGCCAGTTTCACTTCAACTGACGTGTCTTACAGAACGCCGAGGTGAAGAAGTCAGAAGTCTGCTGTCTTCCTCAGTGATCCACTTGTTTGTCACCTTAGCTGTTTTCAGAGAGAAAAAAAAGACCGTCTTGTAGGCTGTGATTCGTTTCATGACATCTTGTACAGGCTGAGCAGTGTTTATTGCATTTAAATCATGTTTGTTTCTTAACTGGGTTTGACTGTGGATAGAGCCAAAGCCTGGCTCTGTTTCTGCTGCAACAGGGGGAAGATTTCTATAATGATGTATTCTGATTACTCTTCATTGGGACCATGGTGCCTTTTTAATCAGGACAGTAAATCTTGTCCCAGGATTCTGTACTTTTGTACGTTAACGGTTGTTGACTTTCCTTTTTTGGTGTGTCCCAAATAAATTAATATAACATACTTCTGGGCTTTTGTTTCTTCTTTCTAAAGGGGGAGGAAAGAGGAAACTGAAGCTGAAATAAATCTCTGCTGCACTCTCCCTACCAGGCTCTTGCAGGAGCAGCTGCAAAGCAAGCAGGTGGACCTGCTTTCATCTGGACTGCACAGGGCAGCAGTAGGCAAGCCTCTAGAGATAGGAGGAGAGTCTAGAAGCCCCACGTGGAGCCTGTTTCCCAAAAGTGTCGGAGTCCCGCAGCAGCAGCAGCAGAAGGTAAGGGGAGAGGGCTGAAATTTTTGCACCTGGTGGCAGCGTTTCACTTTGGCTGTCTGTGTGCTTCAGGCACTGAGAGATCGGTATCAGAGAGCCTCTCCTTCCTGGCAGTGATCTCATGGTCTTACCCTCTGTGTAGGTTCCCCTTTCTGCCTGCTCTCCTGACTGTGATTCAGGGACGTGTTGAGGGGATTCTAAGATGAGTGCAGGGCAGGCGGTGACTGAAAGACACGCGGGGGAAATGCTTTGCAGGACCTTGGAAAGGAAATGGGGAAGGAAGAAATGGTGAAAATGGCTCCTTTACCTCACCAGATTTTCATGGGAGGAGGGACTGGAGATGCACCCAGGAGCTGCAAGGAATCCTGATGGATGCAGAGGTGCCGATTTAACTGGGTGCTTGTGGAAAACATTGTCAGCAGCTGCAGCTGGATGGCACATAGAACGGTGCTCCCCTGCCTTAAAACTTGTGCTTTGATTTTTGCAGGAGGAGCACTGCGAAAAGGACATCCTGAAACCTGAGTGTGACCAGCCTCTGCTGCGTGCCAGCCTCTAGCCTGCAGAGCCAGGCAGGGCTGCTGCCAGCCCCAGGGAGTGTCTGACTCCTCTCTGCAAGCGACAGCTGACCTTTCATGGCCTTTGAACTGCCAAGGTCTGCTCTAAGCAAGGTGTTACAGAAATAACCATCCCATCTCCCAGTAAGTACATGCCTCTTCGTATGGTGCTTGGCAGCCCCTGCTCTGCCTCTTGCCTAGCATCTCAGAGAGGGGAAGGAACACCAAAAAAAGCAGCTAAAATGCAAATTACTGCACTGCTGAGCTGGCTGGATGTGGAAAACAATCTGTCTGTGATTCAAAGCACAGGTGCAGTCACAAAGTTGGAATTCAAAACAAGTCCGGTCAAGCTCAGCAAGCAAAGTGCTGTGGGCACACAGCTCTCAGCTGTGCTTGGCTGCACCCATGCACAAGGGAGCACCTCTGTAGCTGTGGGTGCGAGAGCTGCCCCTGCAGTTGTGTCACAGCCTTGTCTTGGAGGTGCTGGGCAGCTTAACGTGGGCTGAAGGTGACAGACTGTGAGAGTGCAAGGTGGGACACAGGGAAGCAGTACTGGCCTGACTCCTATGCTACAGCTGCCAGGGCCTCCAAGGGAAAAAAAAAAACACTTTGAATCCTGAGAAGAGCTTTGGGAAAGAGTTTCTTCAGGTGAATGTTATTACCCAGAAATGGATAAGGGTATTTCCTGTCCTTGCTGTCAGTGTTGTCTTCTTGTTATTCTCAAGTTTCTGGACAGCAGCCACCATCTGCTGGCAGGGCTTTGTAGCCACCAGAGCCATGCTGCAGTTCAGTGCATCCGACCTGTGACCTACAAACAGCCCAGCGCCGCTCACAGCACTGCTGTGCCATCGTGGCTCTGTCCTGGCACACGAGGAGGGCGCATCGTTTGTGCTGACAAATAATACAGCAGTGTGCTTAATTTACAAGGAAATCGTGCCAGCTTCCAAAGATTGAAATCTGAAAGGGCATTATGCAGAAATGTGCTGCCAGATTCGATGCGTATCGAGGAAAGCTTTGTAAAGACAGAACAGCTGAACTGAAAAAAAGTCTGCCACCTCAACTCCATATCTTTAAAAAAAATTAAAACTCAAATGGGCTCGGTTACAAAAGCTGGAGATGTGGTAGCAAAACTGACTGCAAAAAATCTCTAACCACTGACTGTTTATTAAGTGATGTATCTGCCATGCTTGCCATACAGGGTGTCCTGATTAAGAAAAGGGATTTCTCTAACATCAGTTTGTCCCACCTGACTGGCCAGGTGAACTGAAGAAACAGGAAAATCTATCTAAGGAAATTTGGAACGTAAAGCTGCTGGTTTCTAATGTTTTGCTTTGGCAATAGATGAAAGTACTCATGCTGCAGATACGGCTCAACTTGCCGCTTTCCCTAGACGAACTTATAACAAATACAGTATCACTGAAGTAACAACTTTGGTGCCACTGAAGACACAACTCAATCTCTTGATTTGTGTGAAGCAGTAAAAAATTACATTAAAAAGCGTTTCTCTTCCACCTTTGTCAGCATATCTGGTGCAGCTCCTGTTGGTGCCCTGCAATGGTTGGTGAAAAGAAAACAGCCAGGGACTTACACAGTTAATAGGAGATAAAGAAACTGCTGTCAGTTTGATGAAACATCACAGCATTGCATGTCCAGAAAATTTGTGAGCAAAAGCTTTAAAGACGGGTAACACTGTGCAAATTGCCATCAAAGCTGTGAAGTTCATAAAGCCCAAGGGACTGAATCATGGCCAGTTCCAGGAGACCATTCAAAGAATGGATGCTGACTGTGGGGACATCATTGCAGAAGGAAGGAAGGTGACTGAGTGGGGGTAAAATGCAGAAATGATATTATGATTTGTTGAAGTGAAATCAAACACTTTATGAAATTCCCCAAAGGGGAATTTGCACCACAGCATGAGGGCAGATAATGGTCACAGATTCAGCATTTTTAGTGGTTTGACCACTCATTTAAAGGAGCTAAGCACATGTCTTCAAGGTGAAAATGAACTCACCTGTGCTGTTTCAGACAGTAACAGCTTTTTAAATGACACAAATCGTGGCAGACCCAACTGATGGCAATGCACTTCATGCATTGTGATCCACTGGCTAAGCAGCCTGTGAACAGCAAAAAATATGCATCCGTACATTCTGTTGCAATAAAGGGATTTGGGAATAGGTTTCAAGAGTTCAAAAAAAATTTTTAATATTTGTAACTCCAGTTTCAGTTGAAATAAAGACATTACATGTGAATATTCAGATGGAATATGTAGAGTTGCAATCAGACATTCAACTCAAAGAAAAAATCTGCCAGGTCTTTTTCCTAGACTTCCATAAGCCCTCTCTTACAAAGGAAAATAAGAGAAATATCCCTTGATTCACAACAAGGTCATTGCTTTTTGGCAGTATGAACATTCCTGAATGATTATTGCCAAGGATGAAGCACAGGAAGATTAATATTTCACCAAAATTCTCTGATGAACACTGCGAGAGCTCACTGGGAAGGGCAACCATGGGGCCAGGCTGAGGCATTAGTTCCACAAGATCAAACACCCCACTAGATTTATGTCTTTGTTGCTCTGTTTTTTAATTAAAAAAATAAATAAGTTTTGTTACATATATACATTAACTCTAATATACATTTTATAGGCAGGCCAAAACAGTTCCCATTCAATGAACACAGCCCAAACAAGCCAGAAGGTTGGACAGCTGTGCTGTACGTACAGACAGACATCCTTACCCATAGCACTTTGCACCTCACAGCGGGGATGGCTCCCTGTTGGTCCCATTCCTGGTCCCACTTGCTCTGTGCTGGCTATGCAAGCAGCATCAGGCGCTGCCCTGCATGTAGGAATGGCTGTGCACAGCACCTGCAGCAGAGACAGGGAAACTGTGCTGGGGCAGTCCCAGACTCTCCTGGGATGGAGCAACCACATCTATTACATCACATCACCCCAGGCTTCTTTACACGAGGCGCTCACACAGTGCCAATTCCCTACCCCCCTGGCTCCTAGCATTTCCAGTGAAATCACTTTATTGCCCAATTTCCCATAGCAGGCAATTACAGAGCAATGAATGCAGCCAGGTAATCCCCAGGTGTGCTCATAACACTACTTGTCACTTTGACACGCTGCATTACAGCACCGTTCCCCCTCAGTAACTGTGCCCAGACATATCTGCACTTTCTTCAGCATCAGCACTTCTCTGGGTGTTCATCAGCTGCCCTGCTTAAGCCAGGTGCGTGCAGGCAGTGCTGTGCAGGAGGTGTAACCACAGCAAGCGCTCCTGTTGTCCCTCACTTGCAGGGCACCATTTCCCACATAGGGCTGAGTTTCTAGATGAGAGGAGCAGGTGCAGTGGAAAGCCCAGAAATTTTGGGATGACGCCTGGCTGACCGCAGGGACGGGGAGGTAGGGGCAGCCTGTAACAGCAATCTGCCTAATTCCCCCTCCTCAGCCTTCCCGGGGTGGTCACTGTGACGCTGGGTGTCCTTCACCGTTAGTGGTGGCTGACACCACGCCACGTGGCCTTGTACAGAAACGAGCGGGGAGCCTGATGAGCTTCCAGCAACCGGGGTGTATATTAAAGGGAAGAGTGAAGGCGGGCTGCAGGGCTGCAGCAGCATGGCCGGGCTGGGGCTGGACAGAGACCTGAGGCACCTGCTGAAACTGCACCGCACCGAGATCGCCATGGCGGTGGATGATGTTTTCCCGCTGCTGCACGGCCTTGCCGACCACGACATCGTCCCTGAGCACATCTTCAAGGTGAGGCCATGCGGGGGGTCCCAGCCACATTGTGAGGACCGGGGCCGGCTGGTGGCACTCGCGTGTGTGTCCATGGCTGTCGGTGGCATCGGCAGGAGACGCTGAGCCAGACAGAGCGAGAGGGCTCCCACCGCGCGTTCCACGCACTGCTCACCTGGCTGCTGGGCCGCGATGCCGCTGCCGTCCGCAACTTCTGGGCTGTCCTCTTCAAGGACTACAACCTGGAGCGCTACACCCGGCTCCGGCCCCTCCACAGCGCCTTCCCCGCAGGTAGGAAGCCAGGCTCAGCACCCTTGAGGGCTGCACACGAGCAGTGGTCTGACCGTGCCCTTCTCTGTCCCCATTGCAGAGGTGGACCTCGGGCAGCAGTGCAGCAGCAGGTGCCCGTCCCCCAGCTCCATGGCACCAACCCCACACAGACCCCAAGGCAAGAGAAAAGCTGAGGAGTGGGATGGGGCCCGGGTGGCACAACCCTCACCAAGGCACACCACCAGCCCTGGTATGAAGGCCTAATGTGGGACGTATGTGGGGAACAGACATAGGGGAGCACTTGTGGTGTCACCCGGGGTGACAGCCCCCCCAACACCACTAGGGCTCCTGGCGAAGGCAAAGACTGTGAAGAAGCCAGACAGCGCGGATACTGCACGCACACCCCGTACCAGCGGTGAGTGCCAACCTCCTGGCACCTGGGAGGACAAATTGCTCCCCAAAGCAATCCGAGTTGTGTGGTGACAGTCTGGGTGAGGCCACGAGAGCCCCAGAGCCATCAGGCTGGGCAGAGGTGTGGGCTGGGCAAACCAGGGGCAGCAATGAGGCAGTGTTTGCCTGTGCACATCTTGGGGCCATAGTAGAAACCTAGTGTCTGGCTGAGCCCCCCTGCCCACAGGCTTCCAGGCTGCCTCAGTGCAGAGGGACTCATGGTGCCATCAGTGTGGTGCCTGTCACCTGTGGGGCTATTGAGGAAAAGCCTGTCCTTATCAGACAAGCGCAGAAGCTGAGTAAGTGCAGGCACGGGACAGCCCCAAGACTGCCAAAAACTAAGTTTCAGCCCCCAAATCAGGAGCACCCCTCCTTGGGAAGGCCCACAGAGATAGACAAGAGTGACAGAGACGGAACATGCTGAAGCAGCGCTCTGCTCTCTTCCAGGCAGTGCCAAGGCGAGCAGCAGAGCCAGGGATGAGCTCTGTGTCCCAGCTGCTGGTGAGGAGCTGGGGGCCAGGAGCAGGAGCCGCAGCCTGAAGCCTACTTCTCGACCAAGGGCACCCCAAAGCGTACAGTCCCCACTCAGTAACACACACACTTACAGCCGCACAAACCCTCACAACAGCAGGGGCCTTTCCTTTCCAGCAGATGGGTCCCCAAAGAACCTTGTTTCACAGAGTGGGGAGATGTGTGTGACCGCCCACGGCCACCTGCCAGCAGTACCTGCGCAGAGCCGGGACCCAGCACCCTACCAGGTGATCCCAAAAGACAAAGTGATGCCATCAGGGTGTTCCCAATATATCCCTCTCGACTGGCCTACTGCAGCCAGCCTGCGGCTCAGCCGCCCCACAGTCACAGCCCTATAACAGCCTGGGAGCACCAGATCCCTGCCCCAAATACAGCCCATGGATCAGCTTTGTGATGGGAAAAGACGGGACAGGAGGTGCCCGGATCCCAGTGGCGAGCCCCTGTATGCCCACCCACGGTAGGACAACGAGGATGAGTGTGCCGTGTGCGGGGACGGCGGAGAGCTCATCTGCTGCGACGGCTGTCCCAGGGCCTTCCACCTCCCGTGCCTGGTGCCCCCACTGCCTCGTGTCCCGAGGTGAGCCCCGCGTCGGGATGGGGCTCCACTGTGCCTCGTGGCCCCGCTGCCCCTCACAGCTGTGCTGGGCTCGTGCAGTGGGACGTGGCAGTGCAGCTCATGTGTGGCCGAGCTGGGCAGGCTGCGGGAGGCAGATGTGGCTGCGGAGCAGCTCCCTGCGATCCCAGAGAAGGAGGAGCACGGTGCCCAGACGGGAGGAAGCCGCGGGAGCACCTGCAGCCGCTGTTTCTCCAGGATCTCCGCACCCCAACGCTGCCTTACGCGTGACGGGGACCACGGGTGAGTCCCCACGCCACAGCCCAAGCCTTTCCATTCCTTCCTGCTGCTCGGTGCGCTTGCAAATACCTCGTTGGCTTGCAGAGGACTGTGGCTTTGCGGCTCCTGTGTGGGCATCCCAGAAATAGGCAACCGGGAGAGCACCGCAGCTGCAGCTAACCACGTGCTTCAGGCAGCAAAGGTTGGTACAGCCAGGGCCGGTGTTGGTGCATGGAATGCAGGCGGGGCTGGGTGAAGGCGCCTGGAGGAAAAGCCCGAGAGGGAGAGAGAAAGGAGTAGGGGTGTGCGACGGATGAGGAATTGGGGTGGGGGAGGGACAAGGCAGCCGGAGATGGGCGGGACGCCGGAGCTGTAGCGGAGGGGGAAGCGCACAGCCCAGGCGCTGCGGCCACAGCCTGCGGGCCGTAAAGGAGCGGAACGAGTGCATGAGCGCAGGTGGGGGTGACACATCTCCTCCCACAGCTGGAGAGCGGCTCAGCGAGCACCGAGCCCACGTCCAGCAGGGAAGAGCTCGATGCCCTGCTGAGTGAGGTAAGACACATGGAGTCCAGCCACTGCATGTATATGCTGGGCACATAGGGAAGATCCAGAGCAGTTTGGTGGACTCCGGCAAAGACGACGAGAAATGGGTAAAGAAGAGGGACTGAGAATAGTGTCAAAATGGAAACTGACAACGCCGCTGCGGGCGATCCCACAGGGAACCTGGGACGGGATCCTGCAGTGGGCATTGCAGAGCATGGCACGGCCCGTTGCAGACACAACTGGGCTATCTGACTAGAGCGTGCTGCAGTGAGGGAAGGCAAAGACAGCGGAGACAGTGGACAGAAGAAGGGAATGACAAGAGTGAAATGACAAACCACGACGAATAAAGAGCCGAGAAAACAGAAGGGAAAATGCAGACTACGAGTACATAGGGACGGGGAAAACAGCATAAGGGAACGCTGCCCCTAGACGCAAAATCTGCTGTTCTAATCCTGCAGCCAGCCTGACCTCATGGGAGCAGAGGGAAGCAAAAGGGCCGCAGCAAAAGCCTACAGCACCC
>NW_024962485.1:0-5490 GCF_019238085.1 Lagopus leucura | reverse complement strand
GAAAGAAAGAAAGAAAGAAAGAAAGAAAGAAAGAAAGAAAGAAAGAAGGAAGAAAAGAAAACTGGGCATTTCCCACACAAATTACAGCATGGACATGATTCAACAGTCCCACATGTTGAAGTATACATGCACAGAGCACTGGAGATGCTACATCTACTCCTTATATATCCTGACAAGCATGTTGCCAATGACAGCAACTAACAAGAAAAACTTGGGTGACTCATGCCTGGATTGTGCAAGACTTGTAAATGGATAAAGGGAACTATTCCTCTGCATCTCTTTCACAGACAGAAGAGAAAGTCCAGGACACATTTTTTTCCAAGAGCTTAAACAGTCAATTCTATGAAAATTTAGATAAGGTCTACAAAACTAAGAACTGAGTAAATCTGGGTTCAACTGCTTGCACAGGAATGGACTTTATAAGCCAGATGGTCCTTCCCAGTTGTATGTTCACTGTATGAGAATGGAGTCTAATATAAGTGATTTGAAAAATTATTGTAAGATGTTGCATTAACTCTAACAAATGTAGGCTTCTACTTTCAGGGGTTTTTTTTTAATCACAATCAAGTAAGCTACTTCAAAAAGTCAAAGATCAGCTCTGCAAATATCTCACAGCTTCTTTTCCAATGAAAAAGATAAAAAATCCTAGACTTTTTATTGTGAAAATGTCTCCCACCATAACCATAGACTGTTGACACTAGAATAATTTGTTATGATTTTGTTACAGTAGCAATAGTAGAAAAGTTAAGCAAATGGACCTCAAATTTGTTAGCATTAAATTCAGTTAGACACAAGAGGGTGGCTAAAACCTTTGTAATCAGACTATATTAACATATCTTCTGTTGCTATAGCAATTGCATCAAGGGCAATGGAAAAAGCTGAAACACCCCAATACTGAGAGTTCAACTGCAATTTGTTAGCCTGGTGCTAGGCAGAATGAATACAGAAGTACACAATTATACACTGTTCATAAATTGACATTATCTAGTTACAAAGAGAACACAAAAAAGATGTTTTTACAGTCATTCATTAAGTAAAAACTGGTGTTCCAAGTTCACTCTATCAGTAAGTAGTATGGACTAGTAGATGCAAGATGCAGAGGTGTTTATTTTGGACTGTTGTTAGTCGGGTCCCAGGTACTGAATGTCCATTAAACAACTGTAGACTCCTGAGCACATTCCTGGAATATATCTGCATTCATGATCTTTGAGACTACACAACAATATGAGCTAAAGCAGAGAAAGTGAGGTAAAAATGTCCTCCTTATGACTCGTGGTGATGTAGCTGGTGAAATCAATGGAATCTAGTTCCATAAGTTCCTATTTCTAACTGCTGTCTACAGTGAAGCTTGATATGATGAGCTCATTGTAGTCTCCTGTGCTATGGGAGACAAATGCCACATTGTCCATTTCAGAAGATGAGAATGCTGCCTAGTAATATGAATAGGACATTTATAACAGTATCATCTTCTGTGTTCTCCAATATTTACAAATGTAAACTACTCTTTCAATGCATGCTTCACTCCATTCAGCGTGGTCCTTCTCCTTCTATCTATTTTTACTGACATACATCCTGCTGATCCTCCACTTCAGTTCAAACTCTTAGTACGTTCCAAAGTGAATGCTCAGTCCAATGAGCTCAATTTCTCTAGGAAAACAAAACAAAACAAACAAACAAACAAACAAAAAGAGGTTGAAACACTGAAATAATTACCAAAATCACTGCAGAAGATTCAGAACAATATCTTCTTTAAATTAAAAATGTAGTGAAACTAGAGCTGCCTCATCGAGTGTTTAAGAGCAATGCAACAATGAAAAAATTTTTAGCTGGAGCCACTAGCTGTTAAGCAAATATCTTTTTTTCAATTCCTTACTCCTATTTTGGTTTTAAGTTACATGGGCAGAGCTAAAAGATCTGAAGCAAAGAGACACTGAAATTCTGCAAAGGAACAAACCAGAAAAAGTCATTCTGTTCTTTTTCTCATATTCATACAAATGGAAATCTGAAAAGTGAAAATGCTAGTGGTAGTTTGAAAGTACTGAGTATCATTGGCAATTTAAATCCTTAAAGATTACTGCAGTGAGAAAGATATTTCCATAGTTATTCTCTGCCAGTATCTGAAATTGCCCTTTATTAAACAAGTTTGAATAACTGCTAAGAATTTCCAAAATTAAAGAAAATGTGAAGTGTTACATTCTCCATAGAGAAAATGAGACGATATTTTCTTTCTGGTGTAACTCATTTTGTGTTAAGTGAATCAACAACACTGAAATATTAAAATAATCTAATTGCTGTGGAAGCGCATTTTGATCTGAGAACTGCAGCTGGCCCTGGAGAGAGCAAGGTCCTGGAAACTGAAACATATCCCACATGGAAAGTGGAATCATTCCTATTGTATGTTAGAGTTTCATATACTACAGCAAAAGTACTTCTGCAACTTTCCTCTGGAATTAGAAAATATTTTACTTATAGCACAATTCAAATCTTACCCTGTACTTAGTTTTCCTGATCTTCTGTCAGCAGCAGTTCATATTCTAGAAGATGATAGAGAAAGCATCTCTTATCAATACATTATTTTGTAAGAATAAAGTATTATGGATTGTTCTCAAAGTGTTTATGTTAACATATATTATTGTGATTAATTGAGATTATATTTTTGAAAATAACACATTGTCTCAAGGAGAAAATTTTCTGTCTTTAGTTTCCAATTTGAAGTTATTTCTGGTGAAGAAGCAAGGGCAAAGGAACACAAGACAGTCTGACTGAAAATGTTTTGGCTAGGATAGAATTAATCCATACTGTAAAATGCAAAACAAAGAAAAAGAGGACCTATACTAAAAGTATGAAAAACAGGATTCCATTACTACTCAATTGTATATTAAGAACATAGAAATCAGTAATACATCCAGTGATTAACGTGTAACTTTATATGTTCCACATCTTATATATTTCTATTCAAGTATACAGTTTCAGGTCTTTCTGAAGTTTTAATGAATTTAATGCTTTTAACTAGGCGCTTTCCAGTATGGGGTTTTGGTCAACAAAAGCATAAAGAAGATAGCAGTGCAGTCAGGAGCTGTGAAGCACATATGGCATTAGGTTGTAGGCTCCTGACCTGCTGGTACAAATTTGAGCAGCTGCTCCATGAGGGCTTGAGAAGTGGGACTGAGTACTCAGGGGTCTTGTGATTTAAGACACCCACTGAGCTGAGCAAAGAACTAGCTGTGCAAAGCATGGATGTGAGCGGTATTCTTCCACATTGCTGCATTACCAGCCTGCCAGTTCTGTGGTGGGTCTCTTGCCTCTGGTTTTGACCAGACATTCCACCTGGTGAATACATACCAGATTCCACATTTCCCAATAAAGCAAGTTTCACTGGAAAATTCCCAGCCAGCTCTCATCAAGAATGGGCTCTTGTTTTTCGGGCCAGATGAGCTGTTACACCACCTGACAACCTTTCCCACACTTTTTGGCTGGTAGCACTCAGTTTGAATGCCAGTGGGCATCATCCCAAGGCTGGAAGGTGTTCTCTGTAAACTGAAGCTCGCACTCAGGGGACTCCCATGAATCAAGACAGCAGCTGGATACTTTTTTTTATTCCTAAGTAATGAGAGTTCTGAGGAGAAGCAGCCCATGATGACAAGTATCAAGCTGCAGCAGATGCCTACACAGGTGCTGAGATAGGAATATTGGTCTGAAAGCAGACTGGGGGAAAATTAATGTTCCCTATTTAGAAGCCAGATTCCAGTTAGTGAGAAACTGAAAGCCATGAGTGCACTGCCCCAAAGAAAATATGAAAGAGGACTGTAGTGATATACCTTTTCAGATGCTGCAATTACCTGTGAGAAATTGACACATCCTTCAGGCAATTAATTATGCAGTGTAAAAGCATGCAGAGACACAAGAAGAGAACATAAGTGTTTGACCCAAGGTGCATGATACCTACAGAGCAGCAAGAAATGCACTGTCCAGAGCAGCACTGACACTTCATGAAACTCCCATGCCAAGCTCTCTAGAAAGGAACGAGTTAGTGGGATGTATCATCTCACTGTAAGCACTGGTAACCAACACAAAGAAAACACTGCATGCTGCAAGACTGAGCACAGTTCATGTTACTGAAACACTAACATTATACTGCAGAGATAAGGAGGAACTCTCTAACAGCATTACAGTGACAGAGATACACATCAAAGCATGCCTTCTGGAGATAAATATTCTTTCAGGTCTATGAAACAGAAAATACATGCAAAATGCAATTCTTTTGTTTCTCTGTTGAGGGTATTGAGGATGGCAGGTAATAGGAGAGTTCAGACTCCAGAGCTAGACATGTCTTGAGGAACAAATGCCTCAGGAAGTCAGTTCCTACTGTAGACAAAGCTATAAGATGGAGATCTGTTTAAAAGGCAGAGATTAAGCAACAGTTTCAGAGAATTTGGAAGCTGGCATAAACGCATTTATCACATGTGGAGGAAGAAGCATGTCTGAGATGAGCTGCAGGATCAGCTACTTCACAAGCAGAAATGTAAATCAGTAGTAGACATAGCATTATTTGAAAAATATTCATAGCCCAGCAGTCAACAAAAAAAAAATAAAAAGGAGATTCGTGATACACTTTTATTGCAAAAAGTTACAGAAATTACAAGATAGAACCAAATTAGCACTCCATTTTCTAGGAAGCGAGCTGAATGGAAGGCAAAACTAAAAGCATAGGCAAAATGCCCACGTTGCCTATAAAACCTGCCAGCATGTTGCTCTCATGGTGTTAAGACCACTAACATCACACTGACTGAGAGCTTCTTACCGCTTCTTTGCACTTTCCCATCACCATTTCCTCTTGTGCTCAGATACTCAGTTTACACACAGACTCAGGCAGGAGCTCTCTTTTTTGATCTTTGGAGGATGTGTGGCAAACCTGACTTGTTGAGGCAACAGGCCTCCATGCCCTGCGGAAGAACACAGATCAATCAGTGTCAATTGGGAACTTAAGCACAAGTTATCATGGAATAGGTGCTTTGAAAGCAAATGAAGACAGAGTAGCAAGACATCCTTGAGTGTCGCAGCAGTTATCAACTACACAAGAAGCAACCTTAGAAAAAGACACATCAAAGAACAGTGGGTTTTTTTTTCTTTCACACTCTGCAGAAATATGAACAACAGAACAACAACAACAAAAAAATCATCAAGAGCAAGCTGGAAGCAAATGCAGTAATAGAACTAGAAAGCAAAGTCCACAAAAACAAACAAACAAACAAACAAAAAAACAAAAAACACCTCTAGTAAATCCATGATGACATGAAAGGAAAGGGTGGGTCATTCAAATACCTACACACCAGAAATGTCTGGCCCCAGAAAGTCCAAAAAGGCTTTCATGGAGAACAGTCAAAAGTCATAGCATAGTTGTTTAAAAAGCATGTCCCTGGCAGCCCTATGCTGACCTCCTAGAAAGGAAGGAAGGAAGGAAGGAAGGAAGGAAGGAAGGAAGGAAGGAAG
>NW_024962484.1:0-1177 GCF_019238085.1 Lagopus leucura | reverse complement strand
GTGCCCCATAGGACCCCATAGGATGCCATTAAATCCCATTGCCACCCTATAGGACCCCATAGGACCCCATTAAATCCCATTGCCACCCCATAGGACCCCATAGGACCCCATTAAATCCCGTTGCCACCCTATAGGACCCCATAGGACCCCATTAAACCCCATTGCCACCCCATAGGACCCCATTTGACCCTATTAAATCCCATTGTCACCCCATAGGATCCCATAGGACCCCATTAAATCCCATTGCCACCCCATAGGACCCCATAGGACCCCATTAAATCCCATAGGACCCCATTAAATCCCATTGCCACCCCATAGGACCCCATTAAATCCCATTGCCACCCCATAGGACCCCATAGGATCCCATTAAACCCCATTGCCACCCCATTCCCACCCCATCCCCTACTGGCTGCCCTAATCCCCCCCTCTCTCCCCCCCCACCCCCAATTAACCCTAATTAACCCTAATTAACCCCTCATGATCTCCTCTGCAGGCCCCCGAATCCCATCGCCGCCATGCTGTCCCGCTTCCGCCTGACCCTCCGCCGCTGTGTGCACACCAGGGAGAAGGGGAAACCCCTCATGCTGAACCCCCGCACCAACAAGGTGGGTCGGGCCCCTTAATTACCTGCTAATTAGTTAATTGGGGCCTCTGCTGCAGACCTTGGACCTCAGGGTGCTGTAAAACCTGCAGGGTTGGACGAGGCGGCGGCCTTGGAGGACCAACAGTCGGACTTTGGTCCTCCAGAGAGCATTAGAGATGAAGATAGCAGCCTTGGAGGACCGACAGTCGGACTTTGGTCCTCCAGAGAGCAGTAGAGATGAAGATAGCAGCCTGGGAGGACCAACAGTCGGACTTTGGTCCTCCAGAGAGCAGTAGAGATGAAGGTAGCGCCCTTGGAGGACCAACAGTCGCTCCCATAGATATTGGTCCTCCTGAGGCTGTCAAACATGGCGGATTTAAAGCGACAGCGCCCTTGGAGGACCAACAGTCGCTCCCATAGATATTGGTCCTCCTGAGGCTGTCAAACATGGCGGATTTAAAGCGACAGCGCCCTTGGAGGACCAACAGTCGCTCCCACAACCTTTAGTCCTCCACAGGCTGTGGATCCCAGCAGATTTAAAGCGACAGCGCCCTTGGAGGACCAACAGTCGCTCCTACAACCTTTGGTCCTCCA
>NW_024962483.1:0-3355 GCF_019238085.1 Lagopus leucura | reverse complement strand
GCTATAAGTAGTGAGGTGAAAGTTAAACTCACCATGGGGAAAGACAAGGATGGGAAGACATGCCCAAAACCAGTCTGGGATTTGAGTGTGGTGAGCACCTCTCTTGTGTTGGTAACTCTAAACGCAGCGGTTGCTTTGATTTACTGTTGGTTTGTCACAGTGATGATCTCTGGGGCATCATCCAGGGCACTGCCTGCTCTGAACAATGTGAGGAGTTGGACTTCATGCACACAACCACACAACCAGGGGTTGCATCCAAGATGGAGTTAGGGGTTAAAATGATGCTGTTCTGTGTTGTCTGAGATAGCAGAGAAAATGCAGTAAGTACACAGCCTGCTTGCTGGAGCAAAGTGCTGCAAGGGACAGACAGATGGCTGGTGCTGGTATGGTGCACAGAGCTGCCAGCCAGAATCAGAGCTCTGAGGTCTTGTTAATATAAAACTCTCTCACTTCTCTGCTTTCTTAACTGCTATGACAAACCAAACTAACCAACCCCTCTGAAGCCCTAACGCTCCTTTTGCAGCTACTTCAGACCTCTGCCCTCTCCCATTGTTTCTGTTCTGGTGATTTGGTCTGTGGACTTCAGTGAGCTTTCAGTGATGCTGTTGTTGCTGTTGTTTTTAAAGAAGCAATGCCCAAAGGGCTCCAGACTGAAAAGGGCTCACACTTGCATTGTGATCAGGAACAGCTCAGGGGTGTGCCTCGTTCTCACTTGGCCCCAAGTATGAGGTGAGCTGCTTTTTGCAGGAGCTGAGTGGCATCACACCCAGGTGCCTTTGGTTCCCCCTTACTTGCCTTATTACTAATCCAGAAAGAAAAATTAGAGTGGTGGGGCTGGGTCATGTATTGTGCACCAAATAGCAGAAGAGAGAAATGGGCAGGGCGCTGCAGGTGCAAACTTCTCTTCCTACCGTTGCACATTTTTCTTAATCTGGATAAGTCAGAGCACCCCAGCCTCCTCTGGGGCCTGCAGGCACAGCTCTGTTGGAAGAGGTAGCAGGAGGGCTGTTGGAACAGTGACTGTGGTGTTTTAAAGTAGCAGCTGAGCACAGATGTTTGCTGTTGGGCTTCTTGGGAGAAGGGGCACAGGCAGATACAGCTCCGACAGTGCTTCTGTTAGCTGGCTTCTGTTGTGAATGCTGAAACCTCAGGCTTCCTGTACTGACGACTGCGGATTTTCACTTCACTGGGGAATTTGCAATGCTTGGTTGTCATACTGTAATACTTGAATAAACCTTCTTTTTGTTTCTGGGTGAGCATTTGCACTTCCCCCTTCTGCTCTGTATGATTCTAGTCTTTCAACTGACTTTTGTTTCCAAAACTTCAGGGAGTGATGCACCAAAAGAAACACCGGTCACTCCACCAGAGAAGAGTCCCGTTCAGGATGGAGAATATCCGATCCCTGAAGATGCCTGGTACACGGATGGGTCCAGAAAGGGCAACCCGATGGAAAACGGAAACGCAAAGCCCTCTAGGGTACGCAGTTCTTCTCTTGTTAGAACTAGGCACCCAGCAATGCAGCAGTCTGTGGTACCGGAGCACTGACTCTAGCTCCCAGTGCTTCACGTGCTGTTATGGTGTGGAATACTGATAACAAAAATCATACAACCATGACAGTGGCAAAAACACAATCTTAACTCTCACAGGAACACAACTCGTGACAGGTCGCCAGCCAGATTTAACTCCATTCACTGCCACTCTGCACCCAGCCCTTCAGCCACTGCTTTACCCATCCCAGCCATGGGATGCCAGTTTCTCCAGAAGAATAAGCAGGAGACAGTGCCAAAAACTTTGCTGAAGTGTAGACTACGTCAACAGCCTTTGCCTCATCTAGCAGGCAGATCACCTGATCATAGAAAGAGATCAGGTTGATTGAGCAGGACCTGCCTTTCACAAACCCACACAGGCCTTATTCTGCTTCCATCCCAGTCCTCCAAGTCAGCGGGTGGAGTACCTGAGGATAATTGATCTGACTTCTAAAGACAGACATACAGAAGACACTGAGAACCTCAACCTTTTCCTTATCCACAGTAGTCATGTTCCCCACCCCATCCGGTAAGTGACTAAATTCTCCTTAGCCTTCCTCTTATTATTAACATATTTGTAAAAAGGTTTTTTGGTCTCTTATCCTACAGTGGCCAGGTTGAGTTCATGTTGGGCTTTCATCTTTCTAATTTTCTCCCTGCATGATCCTGACCATTTCTATGTGCTCCCCCTGAGTTTCCTGTCCCTTCTTCTACAGGAAGCAAACTCTTCTTCTCTCCTGGAGCCTCAGCAAAAGTTCCCTGTTCTTCTCTGCCAGCTCATTCTACAGCACATAGGAACAGCCTGCTCCTGTGCCTCTAATACTGTGGGAATACAGGAAAACCTGTTCAGAGCAGCAGCTGTGGAGCAAGATAAACAGCAAGAGAACCAAGGACACCTCTAGAAGAAGAAAGAATCGGCTCTGATTGGATAAGCGCCTGCATGAACGATTGAAGAGTGCTTTGTAGAATGCT
This sequence comes from Lagopus leucura, assembly GCF_019238085.1. Lineage (NCBI taxonomy): Eukaryota > Metazoa > Chordata > Aves > Galliformes > Phasianidae > Lagopus > Lagopus leucura. The sequence continues at coordinate 857 of NW_024962483.1, read as the reverse complement.
CTGTCGACGTGTAAAGGTGGATGGGAAAGTTGTAGGGCAAGATGGGAAAGCAAGAAAAAGAAAACATGTGAAGGTATGCAAGTGATGTGAGAACTTGTAATAAGCGATTTGGATACACATCTGAGTCCATGCACCGGATGCTGCATAAGACATCCTTCTTGAGGAGCAACCAGCCTTCCTGGACCCCTTTGCTTGTCAGGGCTGAATCCCAAGGGACCCTCCCTACCAGTATCCTGAGTAATTCAAAGCCTGCCCTCCTGAAGCCCAGGGCAGCAGTTTTGGAGGCCCTGCAGTGTGTCAGGAAAATGGGGCAGGAAGGGGTCTGGAACAGAAGTTCCACGAGGAGGGGCAGAGTGAATTGGGGTTGCTCAGTCTGGAGGAGGCTCAGGGGAGGCCTCACCATGCCGGATAAGTCCCGGAAAGGAGGCTGTAGCAAGGTGAGGGTCGGCCTCTTCTCCCAGGTAACAATGATGGGATGAGAGGGAACGGCCTCAAGCTGCACCAGGGGAGGTCCCCGTTGGATCTTAGGAAGAAGACTCTGCCCTGGTTAGGCCTCGCCTGGAGTACTGCGTCCAGTTCTGGACTCCCCAGTACAAAACAGACAGGGATCTCTTGGAAAGAGTCCAGCGGAGAGCCACAAAGATGGTGAGGGGCCTGCAGCATCTCTCCTATGAGGAAAGGCTGAGTGAACTGGGTCTGTTCAGCCTTGAGAAAAGAAGACTGAGAGGGGACCTGATCCAGGTCTATAAATATCTAATGTGTGGGGGGCAGAATGGTGAGGCCGGACTCTTTTCAGTGGTGAGTGGAGACAGGACAAGGGGAAATGGCCGGAAACTGCAGCATAGGAAGTTCCGCAC
>NW_024962482.1:2188-4555 GCF_019238085.1 Lagopus leucura | reverse complement strand
TCAGTCCTTTCTGTAACCTGGAAGGAGGAGGAATTACCTTTGTTCTTTAGGATTAAAGCCATTTTTCTTTAGCCAATGCTTTGTTGCTCAGGGAGGCACTATTTTTGATCTGCAGTGCTTTCCTAAGATTCAGTCCAATCTAAGTTCTCTGCTGTCTAGTAAGAAGGACTTGGCACAGACTGCGAGCTTGGGCTTTACAGGCCAGAGTGAAGCTGACGCGAAGGTCACTGTTTTCCAGAACTGATGAGGAGGCTGAAAATCAGATGCTGTCTGGTTTGGGTTTTTTACTGGCTGTCAGGCTTAAGGATTCTGGCTGTCTGTCGGCATAATGGAGTTGATTGTCACTTAGGAGTTTGGTGTTTATGACTTGTGGCTGATACGGAGCTTGACAACTTGCTAGGAAGACCAAATACATACAGTGTTGGAGGCAGTCATGCCTTTTTTGATGCTTTTAAGTATGAGGATGGTATGTGCCCTCAAACAGGTAACGTCTAAAAGGTTTGTTTAATTATTATTATCTTTTCTTGGAGTAGTAGTTCAGGAAAGTGCATGTATGTGCTTTATTCTCTGCTGCTGGATTTCCCATAGCGGCATGCTGTGAATGGCTTTTGTTGCTGATTGCTTACTTGTTGAAATAGTGAAAGAAAATAGTTGTGCCTGTGTAGAACTCCTTTTGTTTCCTCTGTATTTTTGAGATGCGCTCTTTCAACCGTGGTGCCCGTGGTCAGAACGCACTGAGGCAGATCTTGGCCCCCGTTGTGAAGGAAATAATTGAGGACGAATCGCTCAACGTCAGAACGGATCCGGTGGATATTTACAAGTCCTGGGTTAACCAGATGGGATGTCAGAATGGTGAGGCCGGGTATGGAAGCTGTTGCTACTGTTTTTTTCTACAAGTTGCTCAGCTGCTTTGCATTGCTCTGTTAATCGTTCCAAACCATCCCTGGATTCATTGCATGCATCTGTCCAATTGCTACCAGCTTTTTTCCATCAGCTCAAGATGGCTTTCTTCTGAAAGGTGTAAAGATCATCCTGTGACAGGGGTGTTGAGACTATTGGAAGTGAATCTCATGAAGAGATAGGCCAAGAAAAGCCCCAAAGCATTTCTTCTGTGTTAACTCATAGATACAGATACCGTAGATCTTACTCTACCAAGCCAATCTCTGCCCACAACTCGGGCAGGCTGCCCAAGGAGGCTGTGGATGCCCCATCCCTGGAGGCATTCAAGGCCTGGCTGGATGTGGCTCTGGGCAGCCTGGGCTGGCGGTTGGTGAACCTGCACGCAGCGGGGGGTTGGAACGAGATGAGCATTGTGGTCCTTGTCAACACAGGCCGTGTTCATAGAATCACAGCATGCAGCTGTTCCTGTCTGCCCATGAGAAGGTTTCATCCACTTGGTCATCCTGGTTGGTTGGCCTGTAGATCCCCCGCTACGTCATCTGTCCCTGTCCTCCCTTCAATCTGTGTCTATAAACTCTTGATTGGCTCCCATCCGTCCCCAGTCAGAGTTCTGTGTTTCTTCCAGTGCTTGATGTTCACCAGATTTTGAGGCTTCTGTTGTTGGTTGTTTTTGTTTTGTTTTTAACACACTTCAAGGGAAGTGGTGGAAAAGCAATGCTATGAAGTAAAAGACAAAAAAAGCCTCAGCGTTCATTGCTGCTCACTTAGCTGGGTGAATTGGACTTGTTTTGAAATGTCAAATACCGCTCATCATCGGTGCTTCTGAGTTTCTTACTTCTGGATTAAACGTTTCTGAGTTCCTCTCAGTTGTGTTTAATTGGGGATCACAGAATCACAGAATCACCCGAGTTGGAAGGGACCCCAAGGATCATGTAGTTCCAACCCCCCTGCCTAGCAGGGCCACCAAACATACACACTCAGATCAGGTTGCCCAGGACCCCGTCCAACCTGGCCTTGAACACGTCCAAGGACGGGGCATCCACAACCTCCCTGGGCAGCCCGTTCCAGGGCCCAACCACTCTCCTTGTAAAGAACTTCCCCCTAACATCCAACCTAAATCTTCCCTCCTTCAACTTAAAACATTTCCCCTATTCCTGCTGTTGTCAGCCCTTTTGAAGAGTTTACTCTTCAAAATGTTTAGTCTTCAAAATGGGGATGTGTAGCTAAAAACGTTGCTTGTTAACCAAAGAGGTATTCTGAGAGAGAGAGAAGTGCTCTGGAAAAGGGGCAGAAAGTAGCTGCTGTTTTCTCAGCTCAGCTCCTTGGTTTGCCACGCTTCCCCATTTTTGCTTTGTTGGAGATGGTGGTCAATTCTGCACACCTGTGTTAGGAATTGGCTCCTATCCCTTAGTGAGACTGCAGTACCAGGTTTCTCTGTAGCGTAGTTGTTCTGCCTTCTGTTAGACT
>NW_024962482.1:539-2088 GCF_019238085.1 Lagopus leucura | reverse complement strand
GCAGTTGTGTTGTTCTGGAGCTAGTAGTGGTCAGTCTTACCACTTCTGTGTTGAGAGTTGTGCATTTATTTAGTGTATGTATCTATGTTACAGTGTGAAACTAAGATTCTTAGGGACAGCATGTGCTTATTAATGGCAGCGCAGTAGACCCTGCATCTTGAACGGGGCCCACAGCTCACAGGAAAGTAATTCGTCAGAACTCACTCAGAGTAGTGTCAGTAAAACTCAGTGGAGGTCTGTGCCATTGGTTTTGCACGTGTTTTTTTTCTCTCCTCAACTTGTCCTAGATTGTTGGCAACTTACTCTATCACCGCTACGTGAATCCGGCCACGGTTGCACCGGATGCATTTGACCTAATGGATCTTTCAGCTGGAGGGCAGCTGACTACAGATGAACGAAGAAACCTTGGTTCTGTTGCAAAGATGCTGCAGCATGCTGCGTCCAGTAAGATGCTCATGGGAGACAGTGCACATCTGAGCATTGTGAAGGAATACTTGTCACAGTCATCCCAGAAATTCAGGTAGAAGACTTCAGCTGATTGTGTTGAGGAGTTTGGCAGAGGACAGTGTTGCAAACAAAGAGGAGTGATGAATTTTAAATGTAATAAATTCCATCTCTGTCCAAAAGGAAGTCTGTTGAAAATGAGAGATTGCCCTTTGGGCTTCCACAATCATGCAGCCTATCAATAGCTGAAGGGAACCTACACCCAGGAGGGGAGTAAACTCTTCAGAAGGGCTGACAATAGCAGGACTAGGGGAAATGGATCCAAGTTGAGGGAGTGAAGATTTAGGTTGGATGTTAGGGGGAAGTTCTTTACAAGGAGAGTGGTTAGGCCCTGGAACGGGCTGCCCAGGGAGGTTGTGGATGCTCCGTCCTTGGACGTGTTCAAGGCCAGGTTGGACGGGGTCCTGGGCAACCTGATCTGAATGTATATGTTTGGTGGCCCTGCTAGGCAGGGGTTTGGAACTACATGATCCTTGAGGTCCCTTCCAACCCGGGTGATTCTGTGATTCTGTGAATCATTGATCATAATGACATATAAAATACGTAGCTGGAATTTACAAACTAGATATAGTATATTAATGAGCTGGTCAAAACAATTGGCTTTGCCATACAAGCCTCCAGAGTAAAGGCTGTTTTTCTATGTGTTTATTATGATATTCTGGCCATTGAAGACTGGAGTGTGCATGCGTTCTTTCCTATATGCACCCTAGTTCTCTGTATGCAAACTAGATGGCACTTGGATTAAACCAGGCTGGAATTTAGTTGTTTGTATAATAAAGTAACTTTTGAATGAAGAGCTTATTTCTATCTTTCATCTTTTGTAAGAAAGAAAACTGGAAATGGCTGGGAGTGAGGATTATTCTTGCAGCTAAGACAGAAGGATGGGTGCACAAGGTCATTCGGTCCATAGACTTGTCCTGCAGATGCTTACAGTGAGCGAATGCCGACATGGCCAGTACCAATAACTGAATCTTCTAGATGGCTTTTGATGTGATAAGCTATAGCTTGTTCAATTGTAGTATGCTTGGGAACCATGGTTTAAAGA
>NW_024962482.1:0-439 GCF_019238085.1 Lagopus leucura | reverse complement strand
TACCTTTTTCTCCTTTTTCTTTTTTTTTTTTTTTTTTTTTTAAGACGCTTTTTTCAGGTTGCTTGTGAGGTTCCTGAATTGCAGGATGAATTCAGTATTGATGAATATTCTGGCTTCCTTCCTTGTCTATCCCTTCTGCAGAACTTACAGGCATCAATCTCAACGCTCCAGTCATGGGAGCAGTCCCACCATGTTTCAGTAACAGCAGCTAGATCGTAGTTAGCCTGGTGCACGATGGCTTCCAGTTCCTCCTGCTTGTTGCTCATGCTGCGTGCATTGGTATAGATGCACTTGAGCCGAGTCATTTGCCTGACTCCCAGCTCTAAAATCGTTCCCCCAGGCTCTTCTCTTGTGAGGCCTGTACTGTCCCCTTCCCCCGTCATAATTAGTTTATTGCACAGGAAGAAAAGCTTGATGTCTGTGCCAAGGGAGACGTACA
>NW_024962481.1:18553-69004 GCF_019238085.1 Lagopus leucura | reverse complement strand
TGTTGTCGGCGGTGGGCGCGGGCGCGGGGCCGGGCGGCGCGGGGGCGGCGGGGACCGCGGGCGCGGGGTCGGCCTCGGAGCTGCAGCTCATCGCCCGCCGCCGAACGGCTCCGGACGGTCCTGCGAGGCGCGTGCGCCCGGCGCGCCGCCCGATTGGCCCTGCGGCCCCATCGGCCCCGCCCCCCGCCGCGCCCCATTGGCCGCTCGGCGGCGCCGCTCTCCCGCGCGATACCAGCACAGCACAGCAGGGGGCGCCGCGCCGCGGCCTTTATTGTCGTCATGGCGCCGTCAACGCGCGCAGCAGCTGCGGGAAGTCGGGCGTCCCCCAACCCGTCACCGCGTCCCACGCGGGGCTGGCGCAGAAGCCTTGGCCTTGAACCGTGCCGTCCAGGCAGGAGAGGTGGCAGCCCTGCGTCACCTGCGGAACGGAAGCGTGGGGACCCCGCCGGGACGCGCGGCCCCCCGGCGGAGCCCCTCGCTCGTCCCGCGCCCGCCCCCCCCGCGGGGCCCCCCCCCCCCCCCCCCGCGCTCCCGGGTGCCTGGAGCTCCCCCCGTCCCCCCGCCCCTTCCCGGCCTCTCCCCGAGCAGCGGCACTCCGCCCGCATCCCGCAGCTCCCCGCCCCGCTCACGTCGAACAGCGCTCCGCCGTGGCCGCGCTCCCGCAGTTGGTACAGCGCGGGGTTCAGGAAGCCGAGCGGCGGCTGGCCCAGCTGCAGGCGGCGGTCGTTGATGAGCGCCAGCATCCCCGCCACCACCGGCGTCGAGGCCTGGGAGGAGAAACGCCTCAGTACCGGGCGGAGCGCGGCCCCGCACCGCGACCCGACGGCCCCGCGCTCACCGAGGTGCCCGACACCCAGGGCAGCGGCAGCCGGTTGGTCACCACCCAGTAGTTGTCCGACAGCGCGGCCAGGTCCGGATAGGCGCGGCCGCTGCTGTTGTAGTAGGAGCTGGGGGGCAGCTTCGGGGCGGAGCGCAGGAAGCTCCGCACGGCCTCGACCTGGGGATGGTTCAGCCCGGTTCAGCGCCGGCACCGCTCGGCACCGGGCACCCGCACCCCCAGCCCGCACCTGGTAGTCGGGCATCGGGAAGACGTTGCTGAAGCCGCCGCCGCTGATGTAATCCGTCACTTCTGTCGTCACCAGGAACGGGTTCTTGAAAGATGTGCCGCCGACGGTGGTCACGTAGGGGCTGAGGACGGACGGACGCTGCGGCTTCCCCAAAGCCGACCCCGCAGCGCCCCCCATCCCGGCAGCGGAGAGGAGCCCCGGGGCCGCCCCGCCGTTACCTGGAGGCTGGGAAGCTGGGCCGGAAGGTGTGGTTCCCCCCCGGCACCCTCCTGCACCCGGCACCGTCGTCACCTGAGGGCGGCTACGTGTGAGGGGCGGCACTCGCCGCTCTGGGCGGCCGGGCGCCCCCAGCCCAGCAGCTGCTCACGCACCCGAAGCAAAGAGCACTGTGAGGCCGCGGGCGGCCGCCTTCATGAATTCCACGTTGACCCGCTGCAGGTAGACCTGCGAGAGGCTGTCCTCGTCATCCCCGTAGCTGACCGAGTGCACCCAGGGCAGCGCCGACATGTTGCTGAGCAGCAGCAGCCACGCCAGGAAGGGCTCCTGGCTCTCGTGCCGCCCTGCAGGCACAAAGGCGCTGTTTCAGGGGGGATTGGGGGCACTGTGTCCCCCCAGCAGAAGCCCTGCCTCCTCCTGTCCCTGCCTGCAGAGTGCAGAATAACTCAATTGGATGCTGCCGTGATCTCCTGGAGCAGCGCAGCTGACAGCAGCATGGCAGGAATGGCTCTGGCTGCCCGCAGCTCTCGTGAAACGGTTGCACTCAGCACCTCTCCCTGCTAAGGTCAACCCCGTCCATCTCCCCACTCTGTGCAATATAGAGCAGAGGGTCCCGGCCTCCCTGCTGCCTTGCAGCTGCTCAGAGAGTCTCTCTGTCCCCCTCCCGCACTGCAGGCAGCACAGAAGAGGAAGAAGCCCACACAGGGCTTTGTGCACCAATAGACATCACCACCAGGACAGAGCCAAGAGTCCCAGTACGCTCAGCCCCTGGCCATCCTCTACTATGGACACACTGTTCCACAGCACCAGCACATCTCAGAGCAGACTGGTTTGCAATGTGCTTCCCTCAAACTGCCCTTCACCCACCCTATGGCAGATTCATGCTCAGGTCAGCCCTTCATGGAAAGGCAGAGGAGTGAGGTGACTGCCTCACATGGCAAAGCCAGGACAGGATGAGCAATGCTGCAGGGTGCTGTGGATGGTGCAAACTCACGTATCCAAAACCAATGATGACACCTCCCCTAAGAGCTGTCAGAGACCCACAGCGCACAGTGCTGGAAGCCCACAAAATATGTCCCCAAAGCAGTTGGGAAACCACAGTCCCAAAGCCCCTGTGAGGTACCATGAGGTGCAACTCACACCAGCTGGACGACGTGCAGCCCATCTCACACCCCTGGCAGATTCACAAGTGCTTCCCTGACCCAGTGTGTCAGTGCTAGATCGAGTAGGACAGGTGGAGGCAGACAGAGGGCAAAGTGGGCTCTGGCAGGGGAGCAGTACCTGCATTGCTGAAGACCCACGTGGAGATGTTGGCGCCCGTGCTCATGATGTACTCCACATCCAGGCTGGCCTCCAGCCCAGCCCTGCCCTGGCCCTGGTGCCCAACCACACGGTCGATCTCAGTGCGGTGGGCAAAGCTGCTGCCAAAGAGCTTCATGAACACAGCCAGGTCAGCCTGGTGGAAGTACTGCTCCAGGAACTGAGGGGACACAGAAGGACACAAAGTTCTTTCTCCCGACCTGGGAAGTTGGCTCAGTGTTCTCGTGGAACATTGGCCAACAGCTCTCAGCAGCTGATGAACCCTCCCACGGCACCCTGGGACCATCGGAGTGGCGCACCAGCTCTGGGGTGCAAGCTGCTCCCCCTCAGCACCGGGCAGTACCTGGGCACAGGCCTGGCTGTTGTTGGGCAGCAGTCCGATGTCTCCTTTCGTCATGTTGTATCGCTTCCGAATGACTGATGGCATCACACCCAGGTGGAAGGCTGCTCTCTGCCCACGGGACTCCATCCCCTCCTTGGCCCAGGCCCTGCTGACCACACTCCTCTCCGCAGGGAACCGGTGCAGGCCCCCCACTGTTCCACAAACAAGGACAAGGTGCCAGGGTCCTGTGCTCTGGCAAGACACAGCCCTGCTCCCCCTCCTCACCCTGGCTGGAAGCAGGGCACAGGGAGCACCCATAGCACACTGCACTCTGTGTCCTTCTGGGCTGCCATTACCCCACTGCTGAGCAGCCACCACTGCCCAGCACCTTATGCTCTCCTTGTGCCAATGACTGCGGTGCCACGGCTTCCTCATGGCAGGGGCTTCAACCCCTCAGAGGCAGTGGCAAATCAAACACCTGCACAGCCACAGACACCTGCACAGCCAGCACAGCCATGGGAAGCACTGAGGTCACCGCTCGCCTCCTCGGGGGGCACGGGGCAGCCAGGACACGGCCAGAGAACCACTGTGCTCTGTGTGCTGTGGCTGCCCCATCCTGGTCAGCAGCGCTCAGCCTCCCACCTGCATCTCTGAGCAGCCCAATGCCCCCGCACATACCAAAGTCGATGTGCTCTGCCAGCTCCTCAGGAACGCTGTAGGGCTGCGGGGAGCGGATGACGCTGCGCTGGCCCTTCACGTAGCGGTGGAACTCAGCCCCGGGCAGGAGGCGCTCAGCCGTGCTGCAACACAAGGACAGCTCACACAGGAACTTGCACACAGCACAGCCCAATCCAGCCCACACCCTGCTCGCACTTCCCACTGTTAGGAGCCAGGGATGAGTGCCTCTTCCTACCCACGCTGTCTCCGTGGAGCAAAGAGTGCCCTCTATACCCGGGCTGAGCACCACAGAAGCCAACTGCAGCTCATCCCAGCCCCGCTGTGGGGACAAAAGCGGGCACAAGGAGGCGAGGGGCAGCCCGAGCACTGTCTCATACACACACCTGTCTATCTCACATACACTCTGGGCCAGCAGGACGCAGCTACTCCAGCACCGGGGCTGCACAGAGCAGCCGGCTCCGGGCCACGGAGCCCCATGGGCCAGAAGGGCTCGGCCCCCGCCTGCTATTGCCCAGCAGAGGGCCGCGTCCGGCACAGCGCTCACCTCGCCGGCATGCTGCACTCCAGGAAGTCCAGAGTGGCGACGCTGCGGCAGTCCTCGACGCCGTGTCCCCGCAGCCACTTCAACACGGTCACCAGCGTGGCCGGGGAGGGGCGCACGAGGTCCCGCAGCTGCTCCACGGTCAAATATTTGCCTGCGGGCACACGGGGTCAACGCGCGGCCCGGAGCGCGGCGGGGCCGGGCCAGCAGGTCCAGTCGTTACCGTATTGCGGGGAGCGCGGCTCGGACACGGTGCGGACGAGGCGGGCCAGGCGCTCGGTGCCGCGCTGCCGGAGCGCCAGGGTCAGCTGCACGCCGTGCTCGGGGCTCACGCGGCCGGCGAGGACCCATCCGGGCGGAGGGCTGCGGGCGGACCGTGAGCGGCGCGGGCGGCGCGGGAGGCACCGCACCATCCCGCAGCGCACAGAACGGCACCTACCGGAACGGCTGGTCCCGCTCCAGCGCCCGACCCGCGGCGCAACAGCTCCAGGCGGCCGCACACAGCGCCAGCACGGCGGGGAGCGCCCGGCACCTGCGGTGGGCAGAGGGCAGCGGGGCTGAGCGGGGACCGGCGGTCCGCCCCCCCCCTCCCGGCCCCGCGCCCCCGTTACCCTCGCGCCATCCCGCCGCTGCGCCCGGTCACGTGATGGAGCGCATGAGTCCCGGTCACGTGAGGAAGCTGCGGTCACGTGACGCGTGGCCCAGCCCCCACCGGCGGGGCGCGGCTCTGCGCTGCTCGGGGCGGGCTGCGATGGCGGTGCCGGAGCGGCGCCCGGTCCGTCCCTCTCCTTGCCCGGGTCACTGTCGTTGTGGCCGTGCGAGGCCCCGTGGGGCGGGCTGGTCTAGAGGTTACCCTGGGGCAGCGCTCGAATGGGGCCGCGGGGACCCTGGCGGGGCCGAAGGTTCCGTGCCCGGCAACCACCGGGCAGGGACGGCATTGCAGGGCTGGAGGAAGCCATCCGGCGGGGCTGTGCCTGCAGGAACCGCACTGCGGTGAGGGGAGCGGAAGGTAGAGGCTGCCCGCGGGGTCTGCTGCTCAGTGCCCACCCTGCAGTGAAGGGCCGGAACCGGATGGACGGGCTGCCGGCTGCAGGGCGCGTACCCTGGCACGGGTTCCTGGGGTCTGGAACACAGGCCATATGAGGAGAGGCTGAAGGAGCTGGGAATGTTCAGCCTGGAGAAGAGGAGGCTCAGGGGAGACCTCATGGCACTCTGTAACTTCCTGAAGGGAGGTTGTAGTGAGCTGGGGGTCGGCCTCTGCTCTCGTGTCATCAGTGATAGGAGCAGAGGGAATGGTTTCAAGCTACGGCAGGGGAGATTCAGGCTGGACATGAGGAAGAATTACTTTTCAGAAAGGGTGGTCAGGCACTGCAATGGATGCCCAGGGAGGTGGTGGAGTCACCGACCCTGGGGGTGTTCAAGGAAAGGCTGGATGCTGTGTTGAGGGACATGGTTTAGTGGGAGCTATTGGTAATAGGTGAACGGTTGGACTGGATGAGCTTTTAGGTCTTTTCCGACCTTGATGATTCTATGATTCTATCCGGGGCGCTCTGTGGGGTCCTGAGCGCCGCCCGGCTGTCCAGCAGGAGCTGGGAGGCGTTGGAGCACATCTGCGTACCGTACAGCCGGGGTGCAGCCGCCCCAGCACTGCTGCCACCACCCGCAGGGCCTCGGGGAGCTGCAGGCGTGGGGCGCCCCGGGCAGAGCAGGGAGGGCGGGGATGGAGCTGCGCTCTCACGGGGCTGTGGGAGGGGCAGCGGGAGTCGTAGCGGTTCGTCGTGTCCTGTCCAGCTGGTGCTGTCTGCAGCTGCTTGGCTCCCAGTATTGCTGAGCAGCAGCTCTTGGTTTCCTTGCCTTGTTCTCTTGGATATTCCCACACTAGGAGCCATCCTGATTAGTATCACAAAAGCAGGATCGTGATACTTGTGGATCTTGGGACTGTGGAAAATTCAGGTATTTTTTGCTGCTGTTGAAGGGAGGTCTGAAAATGGTGCTGTGGAGTTTGTTACCCTGCCCGTGACCCAAAGGGCAGCCCTCAGAGGCAGGCGTGAGGTGAGGGTGCTGTAACCCCTCCTGCCACCTTGGCGTGGATCAACGAGTTCTTGTCCCAGCCACAAGTGCAGATGTGCTGCTTGCAGCAGCTCCAGGAACTCCTCCTTCGTTTCCTGCTTCTGCAGAGCAGTGTCCAAGCCAGAAAGAGATGGACAATGGGAAAACCACCTGCCTGGGCTGGGCTGCCATCTCTCCCACGCTGGAGCCACAGCGTGGCCATCCAGAGCAGCAGCTGCAGAATGCAGAAGCACTCTCATGCTAAGAGTGTCTTGGGGCGCCACTGGAGCAGTGGCTGCTGAGTCTGGGGCAGGAGGAGCAAAGGTGGCGGTCCAACCTTTCTGCCTCCTGCCCTCAGCCCTGTTGTGCAGGCAGTGCCATTCCAGCCACAGCCGTGCAGCTCAAGGTGCCGCACGCCCAGGCAAGCGGTGCCTGGTGCAGGCCTTGGCCCTGCTCCCTTTGGGTGAGGCAGGGCTGCTAAGGGATTCAGTGGGGCTGAAGCGCAGCCCTTCCTGTTTGCAGAACAGCATTCAGCATCTCACTGACACGGGAAATCCACCCACGTTCCTCAGCCCCCATTTGGCCTCTGAGGTGCTTCCCTGCCACCCGGAGGACCTCTCCTGTCCTGTAGGAATCCATTGCTTCAGACCCGCTTTCTGCAGGACACCACGCTCCTCTCTGGGTGTTGCCCATAGCGTGAGTGTCTGTGCAGAGCCCTCGGGCATTTCTGGTGCCTGCAATTGGAAACACATGTGGGGCCACTCAGAGTTTCCATGCAGGCAGCGCAGTGTGGTTTGCAGCAGCTGGAGTTGGTTGACCGCCCGAAACTGTGCAGTTGCACCCTGTGGGGCTGTGGGGAAAAGCAGGAGGGTGGTGGGACAGGAAGGGGCTGGGCATGGTGGGTGCAGCTTTGAGGGGACACGGCAGGGACGGTCAAGGACTCCGCTGAACCCCATCTCCCAGCCACGTCCACGGAAAGAGCTCTTCTGTGTTGTGGAAAAGCTCCCGAACCACGTAGGACAGCCGCCCACCTGGGCTGAAAGCTGCTGTCACTGTGTGAAGGGGCTCCTGGAGGGAGGTGGCCCCATGTATGCTTGGGGCACTCCGGGAGGTGCAGCAGACCACGATCCGTGTGCCAGGCCATGTCTGACTGCTCCCAGCTGTGACACTGCCCAGTCCTGCTCCCGGCTGCACAGCGTCTGCCCTGTGCACAGTCCTGTCCTGGCTCACCCTTCCCCTCGCCCAATGCCCTGCTGGCTCCCGGCCCCCCAGGCTGCGTGGCCCCAACCGAAGGCTGCAGCTGCAGGGAAGGGATGTGGACTGCTGGGTGCTGCTGCTCCGTGCTGCTGCTCCGTGCTGACACGAGCCGGCCATCAGCTTGGGGCAGGGCTGTAAGTGGGATGAGATTTGCGGGAGATTATTTCCTGGAGCTGTCTGGCCAGCAAAGATTAGGATGTTCTGGCAGAGCTAATTACTCTAACGAGCATCTGCTGCTGGGACTGCAGCAGGCTGGGATGGGAGAACCGGAGCTGCCAACGGAGCTGCCAGGATGTCCCAGGATGTCCCAGGTGGGGCCGTGCCGCCCCCGGTGTGCCGTAGGTGCCATTCCTATCAGTGAAGCTGGTCAGGATTGCCTGTGATTGGGCAATGCTGGAGAACATCCAGAGTCAGCCTCAGCCACAGCCCTGGCATCGCGTTTGTAACGTCAGGGGGATGGAGGTGCTGCGCTGAGTGATCAAAGCAGCTCAGGGGAACAGCGGCAGGCAGGGAGCCCCGACAGCCCACGCAGAGGGGCTGCATCTGCTCAGGGCTGTGACAGCAGGGATCGCAGCACAGCTGGGGGTGGCACCACAGCGTGAGTGCAGGCGTGGTGCTGCTGATAAACAACTACAAAAACTGCAGGGCACGCCCTGAGAGGCAGAATGTGGAGTGTTTTAGGGTCATTCAAGACTTATTATGGGATGTGAGAAAAGAGAGGGATCAGTGCACTTTGGAGAGGGGAAATCAAGTGTGAAAACAAGGAGAAAGGGTAAAAGCAGCTGTAAATGGATTGGTGCTTGGCACATTTGTTTGGCTGTACCCTTCACTGGGCAACAGCACAGCCTGCCCCGGCTGCTTCTTAAACCCCACTGCAAAGGATTCTCCTGGGGCTCTATTCTGTGCGTCCATGGAAGCTGTGTCAGCAGCTACAGTTGGATCACATGTCCCAGGGCCCGCAGTGCCAGCCTCCTAGCAGGTGGATGCTCGGGGTCATCGCGTGTCCTTCCCGGCAGGCTTATTCTGGGCTGGGTGATGGGCAGAGTGCCCTGGGAGCTGTGCTGTGTGAGCCTGGAGAGCTGCAGCAGGGAGGGAGCAGGGCAGGCCAGAGAGCACAGAGCCTGGGGTCAGCTGAGGCCCCCAGGAGTGCCTGTGTGCCCGTGTAGGAGAACTGCAGGTGAGTGTCCAAATGCCAGCTGGAGTGGGGCTGTCCCTCGAGGGTCCATATGCAGGGTCCGTAGCTGAACTACCTGCATCACAATACTGAAAATCACACCCACAGGTGAAAAAGATTCCTGCCCAAGTGAAGACCCCTCCCCTGAGGGGTTTGATTCTGGAAGTACAGAGTCAGCGTTGTTACAACTGCATGTAAATCACTGACCAGTCACCGCCGGGAGGATAGGCTGGAAAAATTACCAACTCTGTGTCTTTGTGCACAAATATAGCACTGATGGTTCCATTTGGTGTGCTGGGTTTGTGGGAAACCACTGCACAGCCAGGCTTGGGCAATCCTGAAATAAGCAAACAATGTCTGCTCACTGTATGATCATGGATTGCGCACACGGAGCAACGAAGCTGCCTTTGGGACAACACGACCTGGATGCATGGAGCAGTGCAGCCTCGCCTGCCGGGCTTGGCAGCCACTAAGAGAAAAGCCTGCAGCTGCTGAGAGGAGACGTGCAGCCACGAGGAGAGGAGATGTGCCTGGTGTGGCCATGCATGCAGATGCAGGCATCCTGGCGAGGGCAGCAGCCATTGCTGCACGTGTGCAGCACTGCAGGGGAGGGCGCAGCTGCAGCACACCTTGCTGGAGAAGCTGGGCGTCCAGACCAGGCCCACAGTGTGTGTAATCTCTGCATCCTCTGTTGTGCTGAAGTCTGAAATTGCTGCATGTCCTTCGTTGGTCAAGGCCAGGAGGCAGCTGGGCTGGGCAGCGGGGATCCTGGAGCTGCCTGCTCCCAGGGCAGAAAGCAGCACCACGCTGCCTCCGTGCCCCCAGCAGTCCCAGCTCTGCCACAGGATTCCGGGGACAGGTCCACAGCTTCATGGTGCTGGGTTCCCCAGCGCCGCCTCCCATCCCCCAGCCCTGACAGTGCTTCTCCACAGCTCCTGTAGGGCCACAGTGCCAGCATGGCGTGCACCCACAGCAGCAGTGATGATGCTCATCATGGCTGCATCAGGCCCTGAGCAACCTGTTGTAGCTGTGGACGTCCCCATTCATTGCAGGAGAGTTGGACTGGATGACCTTTAAAGGTCCCTCCCAACTCAGAGGATTCTATGATTCTCTAAGCCGAGCTCTGTACAAACAAGTGTGGTTTATTAAGGCATTTCTTTGAGAAGTTGGCACTTGGGTCCAGGCTGTGCTGGAGCAGCCCAGTGTGCGGGCCGACAAGCAGCGCCCAATACATGCAGCTCAGCGAGACACGATACAAAAGTACAAACAAAGTAGAAAACAGGAATCATAGTACAATGTGTAAAAATAAATAAATGGAGGCTCGGCTCCTGGCTGGGCTCAGCACACATGGCTGCAACCCCCACACCGAAGAGGGGCCACGTGTCTGACCCTACCCTATGTGGCATGCAGGGGTGACCCATCCCAACATGCAGAGAGGAGTGGGGCTGCTCAGCCACCCAGCACTGCGCAGGGCTCGCGCAGCCCCTCAGGGTGCCTCTGGACCGTCCCTGTGCCGAGCAAGGCGGAACATCCTCCCCTCCCAGAGCCACCTCAGCCCCCCTTGGGCCTCAGGCGTGGCCCCGTGGCCTCCCCGGTGCCACCTGATTCTGGCCCTCTGTTGTCAGCCAGGGCAGCTCCCAGGGCTGCCAGCGCTGGGGACCTGTGGGCACCATGGGGTCATGGGGTCTGGGGGCAGCGTGGTGCTGGGGTGCAGGGCTGTGCTGGGACCTGTGGTGTGCAGAGATGGGGCTGCGGGCACAGGTGGTTCTCAGTGGGATGCACAGGGGCGGTGGGTGAAAGTGGTGGTTTTTGGCTGCTGTGATAAATATTTGGGGCTGGGGTGACCAACGAGGGTGCAGCCAATGGTGCGCACAGGCTTTGCACTTGAGGCTACAGAGTGGCTCTAGGAAAAGTGTGATAGGAAGGAAATCCCAAAATTCTGGAAGCAGCCCCAGATCCCCTTCTCAGACAGCTCGGGGTCCTCCCAGGCTGTGCTTTTGGGGCTGCCATGGCTCGTGTGCTCGGCTCCTGATCCTCACTCTGCACCTGTATCTGAGTGTGGGTCACAGCACCCTGAGCACCCAGGGCTGCAGCGCCTGGCGCAAGGACAGCACCCCCAGGGCCATGCCATGTGCCGCGAGCCGAGGTGAGCGCTGTACGAGGGCTGACACCAATTGTGAGCTCATGCCAGCTGCGAGCTGACACCAGCTGCAAACTGCTGGTATGAGGATGGGGACCAGCCCCAAGGATGTGTGGCTCTGCCTATTCCCACAGTGTGACATGAAGGAGCAGTGCAGTGCAGCTGCTGCACAGACGGCTGGGCACAGGGGCTGGGGATTCCGGCAGCCCCCCACGCCGTGGAGGTGGCCCCGCTCATCCCGGTGAGCACGGCAGGCTCCTGGGGAGCCCTGCTGCCCACATCCCACGCTGTACCAGGACAACAGGTTGGCCGCCACCGCATCAGCCTCAGGCCACACGGCTTTTTGGGGTACCCCCCCGTGCTCCCCTGCAGCTGCAGGCTGGCCACCAGGCCATGGGCAGACGGAGTGAGAGGAGGTCACAGAGCAGCTGTGCCGGTGTCTTTCTCAGGGCCGGGCCATCCTGGGGTCGGCTAATGCAGTTCTGGCACTGTTTCTCCTGCCAGCAGTGCTGCCAGCCCAGTATGCAGACGGTGCCTGTGCCCGATGCCAGCCTGCAGCCCCAGAGGGCAGCCATGCAGCCATGCCCCAAGGCCCTCAGCCCTGGGATAGTGAGCCCTTAGGTGGGGCAGATGCAGTGGTGGGAGATGAAGGGGCCTCCAGGACCATAACAGATCCATTTTCCCCCCACCAGCCACGGACAGGCAAGCAGATAATGGGCACTGCCGTTTGCTCCCTGTCCAGCTAGGCCTGGGATGTGTTTCAGACCATCAGTAAGCAGGGTCACCCACGCTGCTTCCCGCAGACCTGCAGGCTGCTGCAGCCGCACCAGCTGAGCAGTGAGACCCTGTCCCTGTGAGCTCCCACGGGGACAGGGCCAGCCGGGACGGGCCAGCCCCCCACTGCTTCTGGGCTGCTGCACGGCTTGGGCAGGTGGCCGGGACAGAGCAGGGGCTGCAGGTGGCAGTGCTCTGACCCAGCAGGGCAGGGAGTGCCGCTCTGCTCCCAGCCCCTCTTAGAGCACGCAGTACCACAAAGCAGCAGCGTGCCAGGCGCTGGGACACCACGAGCAGTACAAGGAACCGTGCCTTAGGGTGCTGGCGCTGGGCTCAGCAGTCCACAGGGCACCAAAACCAGCACCGAATCTGCCGGACCACAGAGAGCGACGAGAGTCAGCAGTCCCAAAGCACGTGGGAGCCCCCAGCACGTGAGGCCCTGGAATGGGCAAGGTGCCGGGAAAGCCAAACCAGTACCGTGCCGAGCGGCCCTCGGCCTGGCCCCGCTCTCAGCCCCGTGTCTGCCGGGGAGGGCGGGGAAGTCCGTGGGCCCAGGCCTAAATCCTGAGCTCGGCCTCCTCAGAGGGCTCCAGTGAGTGCTCGGCGCTGATGGTGGAGGCGGAGGGCCCCTGTGAGATGCCAAAGGGAGAGACCACAGGGGAGCGGGCGGCCAGCGGGGACAGCGAGGGGGAGAAACTGGGTGACATGGCGGAGGACGAGATGGAGCCCTCGTGGCTGATGGGCGAGCGACGCAGCGACGATGGGTGCGGGAAGGTCCTGCCTGCTGGCGGCTTGGGGGGCACGGACTTGGCGCCCGGGTGGGCCACAGAGGTGATGAGGGGTGGGGGGTCGATGCGGGGCTTGGGCTCTGCCTTGGGCTTGGTCGGGAAGGGCTTGCGCAGGGAGCTCTCATCCTTGAGGCGGGCGATCTCCGTGAAGACACTGGCCAGCGGCTGGAACTGGGGGCACCAGTTCAGCAGGTAATCCCAATTGTAGCTGCCACGGAGCTCCTCGTCGCTGGCCACGATGGCGGTGAGAGAGCCTTCCACAGAGGGCTTGCCATCCTCTGGGAAGGTGTAGTCCTGGGGCTGGGAGGAGACGCTGAGGCCGCAGCGCACGCCGAGAAAGGCGCTGCCTCCCCCATCCTCGCGGTACAGCTGCGACGTGGGCCCTGGGAGCAGCAGCCCGGAGCCCTTCTTGCTCTTGAACCACTGGGAGCTCTCCAGGGCGGCCGGCTCGCAGGAGATGTCGGACAGCTGGTCGGCATCCTGCTGGATGCCGGAGTCAGGGCCGCGGGCCGAAATGTGCTCCTGCATGGACGCTGTGATGCTGGCCACGCGTGGGTACTCGTTGATCATCCGGATCTCGTCGTCCTCAGCTGCCTCGGCGGAGCCTCTGCCACTGGAGTGCGAGGGGTCCAGGGAACCGCCCCGCGTGTACGGCCCCGCTGGCTCCCCCCCGTACCCCGGCAGCGCTTGGTGGTAGATGTGCTCAGCCCCGGGGAGTGCCGGCTCCTCGTGGCCCAGCTTTTGCAGAGAGCTGCTCTGCACATGGGCCAGCGGCCGGTCCCCCTCCGTCTTCTCGTGGCTCCGGCGGTGACGGGAGCGGACCAGCGCCAGCACGATGGCCACAGCAGCCAGCACGACCACAACGCCCAGCGAGGCGGCCACGGCCACCAGCAGCAGGTTGAGATCTGGAGCCAGGCCGAAGGAGGTGTGCGTGACGTCGATGGTGACCTGTGCAGAGGCTGAGCGGGAGGCTGGCAGTGGGCTGCGCGCCTGCACCTCAAGGCTCATCTCACGGGGCTCCCTCTTGGTGCGCCCGGCCCCAGCCTGGGGCTGGCTGTCCACCCGCAGGTAGATGGTGCCTGTAGTTTGGTTGATGGCGAAGTACGGCGAGGGCTTGGCCAGGTTGTACAGCACGACACCGTCGGCCCCCTCGTCCTCATCTGTTGCCAGGACCCTCCCAATGCTCTGCCCTTTGTGGGCACCCTCAGGGACCTCAAAGCTGAAGGAGGGGCTCAGGAAGATGGGATCGTACTCGTCCTCCCCGGTCACCAGCACCCGCACGGTCACCGTAGCAGAGGCGTTGCCGGCATCCGTGGCCCTGACGAGGAGCTGGAAGGCTTTGGCTCGCTCATAATCAAAGGTGAGCCGCGAACGCAGCTCCCCAGAGCTGCTGTTGATGGCGAAGGCGTCCCGGCCCTCTGCCACACCAGGCCCCCCCACTGGCTGCTCCAGAACTGCGTAGTGCAGCTCCCCAAACACCCCGGTGTCGGTGTCGATGGCACGCAGGGTGGTCACAAGCGTGCCCGGAGGCAGGTTCTCCCGCATGCTGGCACTCAGCACCTCCACTGGGAAGTACGGCTTGTTGTCATTGACATCCTTCACCTCAATGGCTACAGGCACCAGAGCGAAGTGCCCGCCTGGCACATCCATGGCCTGCACCACAAGAGCGTGCGATGCCTGCGTCTCCCGGTCCAGGGGCCGTGCCAGGCACAGGGCACCTGTGCTCTCATGGATCTGGAAGAGCCCGTGCTGGTCACCTGAGCTGATGGTGTAGTGAACGTGGCCGCGGGGCCCTGAGTCGGCGTCGTGGGCCGTCAGACGGAGCAGCTCTGTGCCAGGAGGCGTGCTCTCGCTCACTGCCGTGCGGTATTCGGCTCGGGCGAACACAGGTGGGTTGTCATTGACGTCCTGCACCGTGATGAGCACAGGCACCGTGGTGCTGCGCTGCGGTAGGCCCCGGTCCAAGGCAGCCACGGTGAGATTGTAGACTGGGATGGCCTCGAAATCTAAGGGCTCCACAAGCACCAACGCACCCTGTGTGCGTAGCTGCCCACCTGCCCAGGCCACCCGGCTCTCCACCTGGAAGGCATTGCCACCGTTGCCACTGACAATGGTGTAGTCGAAGCCGGCGTTCTCTCGGGAGAGGTCAGCATCGCCTGCGTCCAGCGTCAGCACAGTGGTTCCTGGCCGCAGGTCCTCAGGGACGCTGGCGTTGTAGTGTGGCACCTGGAAGATGGGGCTGTGGTCATTCACATCAAGCACCTGAAGCTGAACCGTGGCCCAAGACGAGAGGCTGGGGGAGCCGTGGTCACGGGCCTCCACCACCAGTTCCAGGGTGGGCTGGTTGGCATCAAATTCCACCGATCGGATGGTGAACAGGGTCCCTGTGAGGGCACAAAGGCAGAGTCAGCATAGGGGGTCAGCAGGGAGCAGGGCAGGGTGTGAGGGTGGTCAGGGTTACTGGCTGCAGGGACAGGCATGCGGGATGCTTGATCTGCCTCCCTGGCCACTGCAGGCCTGGTGAGGGGGGAGCATGAGGGCCCCTTCCTCTGCAGGAGCTGCTGGAGCAACCCACAGCGTGAGCCCCCCCCCAGCAGCCAGCCCCACGCACCGTTGCTGGGGTCAATTGCAACGTCAAGGCTGGGCACGGCCAGGTGGAAGGTGATCTCCCCATTGCTGCCCGAGTCCATGTCAGTGGCGCTCACGGTGAGAAGGATGCTCCCTGCAGGAGTGTGTTCTGGCAACGTCACCTGGAAGAGGAGGAAGCTCTGATCAGCACCGCTCTTCATGTGGGCACTGTTCACAGAATCACAGAATCACAGAATTGTAGGGGTTGGAAGGGACCTCCTGAGATCATCGAGTCCAACCCCCCTGCCAAAGCAGGTTCCCTACACCAGGTAGCACAGGTAGGCATCCAGGCAGGTCTTGAACATCTCCAGAGAAGGAGACTCCACCACCTCCCTGGGCAGCCTGTTCCAGTGCTCCGTCACTTCACTGTAAAGAAGTTCCTTCGCACATTGGTGCACAACTTCCTATGCTCCAGTTTCTGGCCATTTCCCCTTGTCCTGTCTCCACTCACCACTGAAAAGAGTCCGGCCTCGCCATTCTGCCCCCCACACCTTAGATATTTATAGACCTGGCTTAGATATTTATAGACCTGGAATATATATAGACTATATATATAGTCTATATAGTCTATATAGTCTATATATATATATATAGACTGTTGCCATTCTGGAGCTGGCCAGCAGGGATGAGAGAAAGCCTGGAGCTGGGCTAGGGCAGCCATGACGGAGTAACCCAGTGCAATGCTAGCCAAGGCCTTCCCCACCTCTGCACCAAGGCCATGGGTGGAGCCTGCAGGCACCTGTCCCACATGCATAGCATGCAGCCTCGTCTGTGTGACTTCTGAGCTACTAGAGCATCCAGGTATTGGCCTTTTTCTCTGCTGATCCCAGTGCTGTCTGCTTGTTCTCAGCTTTCTGACTGCAGTGACAGCAGGAGGGGTGCTGGGATGCGGCCCAGAAGGACAGGGACCAGGATAGGCTCAAATCCATCCTCAAAAAAGTGCTCTCTGTCTGCTACACGCGTGCTCGTGAGCGAGTGCAGGCAGTACCTGGTAGAAGGCCTGGCTGAAGGCTGGAGCGTTGTCATTCATGTCCTCCACGATGACGGTGAGGTTGGCCTCGGTCTCGTGGCGGCTGTCGGAGGCTCGCAGTGTGAGGCTGTAGCGGCTGCGCTGCTCGTAGTCCAGCGGCCCCGTCAGGGCGATGCGTCCCCCATAGCGTAGCACACTGAACGTTCCCACAGCATCACCATCCAGCAGGAGGGTGTAGGAGAGCGCCGGGCCCGAGTCCACATCGTTCCCCGTCAGCTGGGCTATCTGGGTGCCAAGCAGCATGTCTGTGGAGAGGTGAGGTGTGAGCCAGCATCCCCATCTCCTCAGAGGCACTGGCTCACGTGGTGGGAAACCTGAGCACTGGGGACAGCAGGGAGATGCTGAGGTGAAGAGGCAGGTCCTGGGAGTCAGGCTGGGGATGGGGCACGAATGAGGGCAGGAAGCTGGCGGGGCGGGGGCGCACAACCAGAGCCCTCCTGGTTTGGGGCCAGGGAGGCCAGAGCTGAGTTCAGCTGGTTCCCTCAAGACACAGAGCTGCACAACCCGCGGGCACCAGGACGTCACAGATGGGTAGTGCTGGAGGCTCAGAGAAGCTGAGTCTATGGGCCAGCACAAGCCAGCCCTTGGCAAGGGAACAGGCCCACTGGGTGCTTCTGTGCCACCCACAGGCGTCCCCCACAACCCAGTTCCTGCTGTTAGTGACACGTTACCTCATAGGGCTGAGAGGCACTTACTTTCTGGGACCCGCACCTCCCAGGGAAAAGGAATGGTGGGGCTGTTGTCGTTGATGTCCATCACCACAACTGTCAGCGTAGCAGAACCTATGAGAGGGGGTGTCCCTCTGTCCATTGCTGTTACCACCAAGCTGCAGGAAAGCACAAAGGCAAAGCAGGAGGGTCACAACCACATGTCAGGAGCAGTGTGCACAGCATCTGGAACAGGAGGACGCTGCACACGTGCACAGGTTGGAGCACGTAGTAAAACTGTGCACAACTGGAGCGCATGGGGCAATGGATGTGTACAGAGCATCTGGAGCAGGTCAATGGATGTGCACCTATCAAGAGCATAGGATGCACATCTGGGTGTAAATTTGGAGGGCAGTGGGTTTTTGTCCCGCACCTGGAGCGTATGAGCAGGCCGTGCATGTGGGCACAAGTGTCTGGAGCATCTGGTAGGCAGTGCGTTAATGCACAGACATGGCATGTAGGCATCCACAGCTGGGGGCTTTTGCAAGGGGAGAGCAGTGGATGTTTTCAGTCTGTGAAATGGGCAGGAGGCTGGGATGCGCATGGGAGAAGAGCTGGGCAGAGCAAGTGGGGTGAGCAGGGGACAGACAGGGGACAGATGGCAGCATTAGGGGCGTATTTGGGAACTAGGGAACACGTGGAGCCTCGGTTTGAGTGGAGCAGCGATGGGTACGTGAATGGAATGAATATCCTTGGTATTTCCTAGGTATTTCCTTGCCTTGGAAAAGGGAAGATAGATGTGGAGCAGTGAAGCATGGGTATGGCAAAGGGAATGAGGTCTGGGTGGGGTGGTGGGAGTTGTTCCTCGTATCTGGGCCATGCTCGTGTACAGAGGTAGGGGAGGATGTAAACCCATCTCACATAGCTGTGGTTAGACTGGAGGATTAAAGAACCTGTATGTGTGGTGAGGGACCCAGAGGACTTGGACTGAATGCAGGGGGACTTGCAGGATGGTTGAGGTTGACGCATGGCTGCTGGGGGACACTTAGCAGGGCAGGAGGGTGCAGTGTGTGGGAGTGGGCAGAAACTGAACAGATCTAACCTGGGTTAAACAGGCAGGAAAGGAAATGGTTGCAACTACTGAAGAGTCCGCTGCCCCCTCCACAGCCTGCTCGGATTTGCAAAGGCCAGGCTGCACAGAGCTCAGGCTCATCTCATGGCCATCTGTCACGCCCTCGTTTGATACCCAGGTTTCCACTTAGTCCTGGTTTCTGCTGTTTGGCAACAGCTTGGTGTGGCTCCAAGCAGCAAAGTATCCTCCGCAACCCTGGGGCTGCTGCTCCTGTGTCACTTTCATATCTAGGGTGCAAGTGGGTCCGGCCCTACTCACCGGGTCTGGGACCAGATCTCCCTGTCCAGGATGGCAGCAGTGGTGATCGTGCCGCTGTGAGGATCAATGTGGTATAAGCCTGTCATCGGCAGGGACTGGTTGATGGCGTAAGTCACCTGCCCGTTCATTCCCTGATCCAGATCATCTGCTAGGACCTGCAAGGCCATCGGAGAGATTCAGCAGTGTGCTTTAGAGCCCTGTAAACAACGGATCTCCAGAGCAAGACATACAGATCCACAGGTGCCAGCCTTAGGCACAGCCCCCACCTCCTCCTCCTGGCACAGCAGCCAGGGGAACCACTGTCCCTGTTTTTGCCCCCAGTGCTACCTGGATAACTGGGGAGTCATAGCTCTGGGACTCCCAGATGAATGCCACGTAGTTCTGCAGCTGGAAGCGTGGCAAGTTGTCATTCACATCTTGCAGGTTGAGGTTTATGGCCATAAAGCCAAAGGAAGCCGTTGTCTCTGCCTGGACCACAAGGCGCAGCCGGGGGCTGGCCTCAAAATCCAGGCTGCTGGAGTCCTGAACTGAGATGGCACCTGGAGAGACAGCAGGGTGGGGGGAGAAGGGGCAGGTGATGCACCAGCACGCCCAGCCCTCACCTCTGTTGTTCCCTTGCACTTAGTCCATCCCTCCGTCAGTCTATCCATTCTCAAACAGGAGCACACTGAGCTTCCTTCAAACCAAAAGCCTTCTCACAAGCCACAGTGAGCCGCTGTGCTGGTAAATTCTGCACAGTGCTCGGGACTGACACCTTGCATTGGCATTAAAGCATGCAATAGTCTTCCCAGTGGGGACACATCTGGTATAGAATCATAGACTCCTCAGTGTCGGAAGGGCCTTTAAGGCCATCCAGCCCACAACCCTGCACTGCACAGGGACACCACAGCTCCATCAGGTTGCCCAGGACCTGATCCAGCCTCACCTGCAAAGTCTCCAGAGATGGAGCACCAACCACAGCACTGGGTAACCTGCTTAGTGCCTCACCACCCTCACCGTAAAACATTTTTTCCTTACATCTAACCAAAATCTACCCTCTCTGAGCTTGAAACGGCCACTTTAGGTGAGAACTGCCCCATGTCGAGCCCCATACTGCAGAGCTAGCTCATCAAGCCCTAGCCTAACGTCAGCTATCTGCACTATTTGTCTAGGCTGAGTCCATACAAAGAGACTGAAGGGCTGCAAACAGTTCTTGCAAGGAGCCTGAGGACACACATCCACATAAGCATGGGCTCTGCCCATGACACATTGCTGTCCCACCCAGGAAGATCATGGGGCTCCTAAAGGATCTAGTAAAACAGAGCCAGGTAATTAGTGCAATGGCATGAGGTTCAACAGAGGAAAATGTCAGGTTCTGCACGTGGGACGGAGTCACGTTGGATGCAGGCACAGGCGGGACAGCAGCCCTGCAGGAAGGAACCCGGGGCTGTCAGTGACTGCAGGCTCAGTGTGAGCCAGCAGTGTGCATCTGGGCTGCACTAAGAAAGCACAGCCAGGCGGCCAGAAGAAGTGATTCTCTGCCATATTTAGCACTGGTGTGGCCTCGCCTTGACTACTGTGTGCAGTTCTGGGCCACACAATATAGAAGTACGCCAAGTTACATGGAAGCATCCAGATGAGGGCAACAAAACCCCTAAGAAGGACTGGAAGACAAGGGGAGAGGCAGGATGCGTGGGAACAGGCAGAGCTGGGCATGGGTAGGGTCAGGCTGGGCATTAGGAAAAACCTCCTTATCACAAGCTGGTCAGACACCGGACCAGGCTCCATGGAGAGACGCTCTATGCCACATCCCTGCTGGTGTTTGGAGGCTTTGCATAACGCCTCAATTGTAAGCTCTAGCTTTTGTTCATCCCTCAGGTGGCCGGGGAGCTGGATTCAGGGGTCTCTGTAGTTCCCTTCTGCTCTGTTCTACGCTATGCTATGCTGTTCTCTACTAATGACTGGCAGCATTCCCAGTGATGCATCCAAATATGAGGAGGAACTGACTCGATGCTGCAGCGCAGCTTAAAGCCAAAGTATGCCACTGCTGGCAGCCGGGGGGGCTGGGGAGCCACACAGAGCTGCCCCATGCCTGCCCCGTCTTCATGGTGTTCCAGAACCTGCATACGGTCAGTGTGCAGCCTGCTGCCCAAGGAGGAAGCAGAGATGTGTTTCCCAGGCAGACAAATGAGACCTGAGGGAAAAATCCTTCTGGGCACTTTGGTGGAGGAAATGTTTCCTTGCTGACATGAAGTCACACTGCCACAGAACCGAGGCACAGCCAGGGCATGTCCAGGATGGCTGGGGAACTGCTGGCAGACTCAGCCCAAGCAGCGACAAGCCGGGATCTGACAGGACAGGGATCACACAGACGTGGCAGGGGATTTGTGCGGCACTGCTGAGCTGGGGCCCTCTGGCTTGGAGGAGACTGAGGGGTGAGCTCATCACTGTTTATGCAAAGGCTGCGTGGCAGGAGAATGGAACCAGGCTCTTCTCAGTGACGTCCAATGGTGGGACAAGGGGCAATGGGTGCAAGATGGAACTCCTTCACAGGCAGCAGTCGCTGGGACACAGAACACACAGTGGACCACCCCTAGGTGCAGCTGCTTTCCACAAAGACCTCTGTGAATCTGACTGAATTTCCAGCACTTGCCCTTTCTTTGTCTCTGGGTTTCAGGAACTGCACCATGGCGGCTGCCAAGCTGTGGTTGGAGCTGGGATGACTCTAGGAGTGACAGAAGCACTGCAGTGAGGCACACAGGGAGGTGGAACCCAGCACTCCGGGCAGGCAGGGTGCAGGCAGGGTGGGTCAGCTGCAGCAGGAGGTCTGCAGTTGTAGCTCAGCTTCCTCAGGGCTGGGGCTGCAGACTGATGTGAGGCTGGGACGGGTGCTGTGACCTGGTCTGGCCTCTTCCCCATGATCCCAGTGTTCAGAGGCCTCTTCACAGCAGCAGCACAGGGTAATGAGTGGCTTGCAGTGACTGCAAGGTGACTGTAGAGCGGCTGAAGGGACACCTGATGACACAGACACTGTGGCTGGCAGCTGTTAATAGGGGTGCTAATGGTCTGCATGCTGTGCCATACTGCAGGCAGCTCACAGGGACCTGCACAGTGGCCATGGGCTCAAGCACAAGCACTGTGGCCAGAATGGTCTGGAATCCTGTTCCAACCCCAGTGATCCAGCAGGCTACAAGAAAATTGCATTTTCACAAGAAGCTCCAGCTTGATCTTTGTGTCTGCAGACCTTCTTATATACCAGCCTCTTCCAAACTGTAGGGCAAAAAAGGTCCCCCCTCACCCTAGACTCAGCCAGGACTTCCTTGATGTCAGGGGAAATGTAGCCCTTCCAAGGCTGCCCTTTGAAGCTTGTAGTGCAACCAACACCAGCTTGCCTAGCGTCACTGGGCAGCGCCCTGCAGCCTGCCTCACTTCTCTGCTGGGCCAACAACCCCCCACAAGCACCACTGTGATGTTCAGCGTCTGCTGACTGCTCAGGGCACAGTGGTGCAGAGATCAGAAACGTCCACAGGTCAGTGAGCTGCTCACCATTTTTGTCACCTCTGGGACCACGCAGCCATAACCACGCAGCAGTGCTGCAGTCACAGCACACTGTCACCTATAAGGCATGGCAGCCCAGGTGCCTGGCTCTGAGATCCCACCTCTCTGTGTCGCTTGGCCATGGCTGGCTGTCTAAGGCAGGGGCACATCCAGATCACCTCTTAACAATGTTGTGGCCTCTGCTAACTCCTGAGCAGGGCTTGTGAATTTTTTAGGAAAAGTCCAATTAGCAGGGACCAGTACTTTGCCAGGAGCTGTACCAGCCTCCTCTGGACACTGATGGGATACTAACACTATTAGATTTAGTAGGATAGAGGTGTAAACTGCATTCCTCTGCCTTTGGAGGACTCTGAGCGCTGTGATAGCTGAGCAGGCACTGGCAGAGCACAGGCGACTCTCCCTTGCTGCTTCCCTGTGTGGTTCTGGTGCTGTACCTGAGCTGGGCTGGATAAGGAAAGCGTTCTTCTCGTTGCCACTGATGATGCTGTATGTGATGCGCCCAGAAGAGCCCCCCATGTGCACAGCTTGGATGCTTGCGACAGCAGTACCTGGAAAGACAGGAAGCTGTGTTGGATGGGCAGCACAGTCTCAGGGCACACTGAGGGTCAGGATGGTTTATAGGTAGCACATGTCATACCACAGGAAGGCAGCCCTGCCTGATGACACTGCTGTCAAAGTACGTGAGAACCAATGGTAAACTCTGGGCTGGAGATGAGACTCCTGGGGCCTGTCTACGGCCCTGCTATGGTCTCAGTGTGAACCCTGCAGCCATTCCACCAGCAAGTGGGCACTGTGACTGCCCACAGCGACCAGAACGTCTTGAGGCAAAAGCTCACAGGATTATCACCCCGACACCCTGGGCTCAGTCAGGCCCTGCCATCCCCCTGGGTCTACCCAAAGCATGACACGACTTCCTAAGGCCCTGCAGTGCTCCCTGGTCTGAGTTCCAGCCCACGGAACTATTCCAGCTTGTCACCCACCTCCCCCCCATCCCATCCCACGCCATCTCAGCTTGCACTGAGCGTTCTGCCCAGCAGACACCTGGAGCAGCATTTTCTGGCAGGACCACTTCATTGGTGCTCCGGGGAAAGCGCAGCCCCCGGTAGGGCTCTTCCTGCAGATGGATCACCACTACACCAGTGGAGGAAAGCGCCGGCTGCCCCAGGTCCGTGGCCAGGACGAAGAGTGTCCGCTGGCGCTGGCTGAGTGAGCTCAGGGGCTGCAGCAGCTGGATATCCCCTGTGTAGGAGTTGATTGAGAAGGCTGAGTTCGGCGTGGCAAGGCGATACAGAATGGAGGCATTGGCACCCGCATCCCTGTCCTCCGCCCTCATGGTGGCCACAACTTGCTTGAGTGGCGTGTGGCGAGACAAGCTGACAGTGAGCGGGCTGTGCAGGAAGGCAGGAGCGTGGTCATTGACATCCCGCACCGTGACCGTGACACGCACAGCTGCGCTTTTGGGCTCCCATGGTGCTGAGTCCACAGCCTTGGCCAGAAAGCTGTAAGTTGGCTGGCGTTCCCGGTCCAACTCCTGGGCACTTGTGATGCGTCCGCTCTGCGGCTCCACCTGGAACATGCCCAGGGACTCATTGCCCAGGTAGTAGGTGACCTGCCCGTTGGTGCCCTCATCGGGGTCCTTGGCTTCCAGCTGCAGCACCAGGGAGCCAACAGGCAAGTCCTCGGGCACCTCCACCACATAGCTGGCTTGAGCAAAACCAGGAGCGTTGTCATTTAAGTCCAACACCTGCACATTCACTGACATGGTTGCACTGCGTGGTGGGGTGCCGTGGTCTTGAACCACTACTGTGAGGCTGTAGAAAGCAACTTGCTCTCGGTCGAGGGCACGTGCAGTGGAGAGCACACCAGAGACAGGGTCTAAGATGAAATCCTGCTCAGGATCTCCATCTAGAAGAGAGAAGGAACAGCAAGACAGCATGACTGTACACTTGAAGTTGGCACAGAGAGAGTCCTGGACTATGCTGCCTGGGATGGTAGAGTGAGCTGGTGTCTGTAAGGCCCCTGTGGGATTGAACCTCCTCAGGCCCAGAGTGTGTGTTTGAGTACGTGTGTTGTGCTCCACCAGCTCACTGACCAGTGCAATGCCACAGTAAGACAAGGCATAACAGCAAAGACTTGGCAATCCATAAATTCCACAGGCCATAGCAAGCAAGAGAGGTACGGAGCCAGTCTGAACCTGGGAAAATGGACAGAGTGTGAGCAATGCAGCCTGTGCACATCCTGGAGTGCTTTTTACTGGGGCAGAGGAATCAGAAGGTTGAGAGAAGGGAACAGCTACTTGTGGTCCAGGGCAGGAGAGAAATGATGTAGAACAGGAATTGCCAGAGGTGATGCTTCCCAGAACTCCTGGCAACCGTGGTGAGCAGCCATTACTCTCGTCCAAGAACGGAGCTACAGAGCTCCCGCGCCCCGGTGCTCACCTGCCACGCGGTACTCCAAGCGCCCGTTCTCGTCTCCGTCAGGGTCAGTGGCACGCAGGGTGTAGAGCGCCACGCGGCTCTGGTTCTCAGGGACCTCCACAGAGCAGGACTCACTCTCCAGCTGTGGTGTGTGGTCGTTCTCATCCCCTACTGTTATCCGCACAGTCGCCTTGGAGAGGTTGGGGGGCAGGCCACCATCCCGGGCATAGACTGCAGGAGCACAGCAAGAGTGCTGCAGAGTATGCTGCAGACTGGGAGCTACTACCGGTGCCACCACGGGCGGCTGTCCAGGCAGCCATAGGGCAGCAAAGAATGGGAGCGCTGCCATTTCTGTATGCCCGAATCACCCAACAACTCCACGTGCTCCACAAACCTCCATTACTTCCCACATCCTGCCCTCCTTGCAGTGCTGCTCTATCCCAAAAGCAGAGAAAGTGCATCTGCCTGCTCCGTGCCCTCCACCTCTCCCTCCCCAGTGCCTGCTGCTCCCTCCCATGCCCCAGCACAGCCGTACCCATCAGCACATGCTGCTCCTGCTCCTCACGGTCCAAGGGATGCGTGGTGACAATGAGACCTGTCTGCGGGTGGATGGAGAACGGCCCCCCAGAGAGACCTCCATAGGTCACCTGTCCGTTGGCACCTGCAGGAGAAGCACGTTTGAAGGTAACCCAGTAGCAACACCAAGAACCTCTCACTTGGCTCACAGCCCTGTACTTCCTTCCTCCCAGGGGTGACACTGAGGAAGGGGGCGATCTGACGCCATAGCAAGTAAAGGCGTGGGGAGAGATGTGTGGTGGAGGGAAGCCTCAGCCCTGTTCAGTTTGTGGAAGACAGGACAACGAATCTCCAAAGAACAAAGGGCAATGACTTGGGAAGCAGAGGGAATTGCAGCCCCTGTTCTTCTCCTCAGCTTCTTCCCAGGTCTGTCCCATCCCTCATTGCCAGGTCAGCCGATCGTCCCTCCCTCCATTGTCAAACATGCACTGCAAACCAGGCAGGAGGGAGCACATCTTGTCCCGTGTGCTGTGTCTCCAGAAGGTCCCTGATTGAACCCTGCATCCTCACCCAGGTCCCGGTCTGTGGCCAGCACCTGCAGGACAGGGCTGCCAGCTGGAAGGTTCTCCGTGACGTGCGCCTCGTACTCAGGCTTCTCAAAGGTGGGAGCTTCATCATTGACATCCAGCACCAGTATGGAGAGTAGCTGCGTGGCTGAACGGCGCGGGAAGCCATGGTCAGCAGCCACCACAGTCAGGTTGTGTTGCACCACCTCCTCACGGTTCAGAGCCCGCACAACAGAGAGAGCACCTACAGACACGGGGAGAGGGGTGAGCAGGGTGAGCAGGGATCATGTGGCCTTGAGGCCAACCACCCCCAGACAGAGCTGTTGCAAGTCTGCAGGGATGGAGGGGAGCCAGGGCAGCCAGGTCTCAAGACAGCAGGGTCACCCCAGCCAGGTGTGCACCCCACAAATTCTTCACAACTTCAGGTGACCTCAACTCTCTGGCCCACACTCTCCTGTGCGCTGTGCAACACCCCCATATCTGCCTGCACCCTGCCCAGCCCCCACAATCCAGTGTCACCCTGCAACCTGCCCAGGCTCTCACCGGTGCTGGGGTTGAGGTGGAAGCGCCCATCGCTGTTGCCCGCTCGCAGTGAGTAGCTCACTCGTCCATTCTCTCCCAGATCGTTGTCCTGGGCCACCACATGCAGAGCCACAAACCCAGTCGGCCGGTCCTCAGTGACGCTGATGGCAGCGGGCGACAGGAAGACGGGCGCGTTGTCGTTCACGTCGGTCACGAACACACGTGCCGTCACAGCGGACGAACGGCGCTGGCTGACGTTGCGGGCCTGGTCCGTGGCCTCCACCACCAGGAGGAAGGAGGCCACGGCCTCGCGGTCGAGGCTCTGGCGAAGGCTCAGCAGCCCCGAGCGGCCGTCAAGCTGGAAAGGGCCCCCCGGGGGCTCCTGGCGCAGCAGCGCGTAGCGCACCTGGCTGTTGGGGCCGGCCCCATCCCCATCCAGAGCCTGGAAGGTGAAGACAGACGAGCCGGCCTGCGCGTCCTCGGGCACCACGATGGTGATGGGGTCTTCGGGGAAGGTGGGCGCCTGGTCGTTGCAGTCCTGCACGTGGATCTGCACCAGCACCAGCCGGCTGGACGGGTAGCCGTGCTGCGTGTCCTCGGCGCTCACTTGCAGCGTGTGCCGGGCCCCGGCCTCGTAATCCAGCTCCCGGGCGGCGTAGATCTCCCCTGTCACGCTGTCAACAACAAAAGTGCCATCCCCGCCACCTCCTACTACCGTGTAGGTCAGCTGTCCTCGGCTGGGGGCATCGGGGGGGGCCACTGAGCCGATCACAGAGCCCGGCCTGACCCCCTCCGGGGGCTGCAGTGTCAGCACGGTGGCATCGGGTCTGGGCAGCAAGCGGGAGGAGGGCAGCACCTGCGAGGAGAGGAGAGACAGCAGTCAGGGATGCGCTCTGGGAGGGATGCTGGGGAGCCGGTGGAGAGGGGACGTGCAGACTGCAGGTTCAGGGAGGCCAGGTCACAAGTCTTGTGGCCTGAAAAATACACGGAGAATGAGCACAGGCTTGACGGGGTGAAAGACGAGCTTCATCTGGGGAGCTGTGGCAGGTAAGGACAGAGCTGCTGACTGAGCAGAGAAGGTTCTGGGGCACCAGTGTATATGGGTATCTGAAGAGAGAGTGTATGGCTCTTTTCCGTGGCACCCAGCGAGAAGACAGGTTTTGCTGGGCACAAATGAGAGCGCAGTAGGTTCCACCTTGACACCAGGAAGTCCTTCTGTATGGGTGGGTAACTGAGCACTGGCACAGGCTGCCGAGGGAGGTCTCCATCCATGGAGACCTTCAGAAATCACCAGGACGTGGTTCTGAGCAAGCAGCTCTGGGTGGCCTGCAGCAGGGAGTGGAGCAGATGGCCACAGATGTGCCTGCAGCCTCAGCTGTGCTGTGATCCTGTGAGTGGGTTAGGTACTGCAATGGGAACAGTTGCCAGCAGAAACAGCTTTGAAGAGAAGTAATTCTCAATCAGATGAGTGGTACAGAGAAGACAATTTAGTATGATCCAAAGATACATGAATACTATTATTAATCTAATTAAAGATACTGCTATTAATTTAGGGGTGACAGTGAAAAGCAGTAGTGTCATCTGATGGAAACATATCTCGAAAAAGTCAGTGCACTCATGTGAAAGAGCTGGGAAAAAGAGAATCCAGCAAAAGTATCAACCTGGAGGAGTATCAGAACCAGTGACTGTCAAGCAAATAGCTCCATTATGGGAATGCAAACAAGCAATTCAGCCTGGTCTCATTACTTTGAAGGCTGCAGAAGAACTTCAAAGACAAGAACAGCTACAGACATGGCATAAGAAGGAAATGTTTTTAAAACATGTTGTGGAATGGCTGAAGGCAGATGTGCCAGTCTAACATGGGACTTCTCAAGCACAACGGAAATACAGCAAGTCTAATTTAATGTAATAATAAAAGGAAGCTGCGTACACGATGGGCTCACTGAGTGTTATGGGCACTGCCTGCACTCTGTGCAGCAGAGCATCAGATGGGAACATCGAGCGGTGATGGAACTGCAACGACACGATAGGATGTGAAACGGCACACCAGGAAAGTGCATCGGCTGCAGGGAAGCTGGAGTCTGCTGTACAATTAAGCTCATTACTAACAACAGGGAAAGGAGTTGGCGATCTGAGCCAACACACCAGACAGTGAGCACCACAATTTGGCAGACATGAAGAAAACCCCACATGCCTGGAGAAAAAAATGCCAGGAGGAATTAACGTCTCCGGGCAGGAGAATTCTAAGATCTTCCCCACAACAGCACATCTAGGACAGGGCGGACTGTCCAAGTCTGGAGAAGACAAGTGTTCAGACTTTGTGAATGAGGATTTATGCACGATGGCCACCAGACCCATCCTTTCCCATCCCAGGTCCTCCACACAGATGGTGAGGCCGGTGCAACAGCTGAGCAAAGGCAGTGGCTGCTCTGGGTGGAGAGTAAGGACGGTACAGAGGAATGCTGTAAGTAGCTGCACGGTGTCCTCTGAGAGGTGAGCAAGGGGTGGATGGTGCAGGGCCCAGAGGGGTTGGGGTGCTGGATACCTGGACACGAACGATGGCTGAGGTGCTGCAGGGCACCATGCCCCGGTCGCTGGCTGTCACAGTGAAGACGTACTCAGCGCGGTCGGAGCGGCGCAGCACCGTGGCAGTCCGCAGCTCCCCAGTGGCTGTGTGCAGTGTGAAACGCTCTGCCCAGGCTCCTGTGGAGAGAAGGTGAAATGCTGCAGAGAGAGGAGGGAGGGTGGGGGCACGTGGGGATGGAGGAGGGAATGTGCTGTGGCAGAGCATCCGTGTGCCTCTGAGGGTCACGGCTGCATGCCGAAAGCCAGGCTGGCAGCTCGTACCTATCAGTGAGTAGGTGATGGTCCCATTCTCACCCTCGTCAGGGTCCTTGGCTTGCAGCGAGGCAACAAGAAGTCCCGATGGCTTCTCTTCCAGCACCTGCAGAACGGCCCAGGGAGCAACTGAGTGACATCCTTCACACCATCCCCGAGACCCCAGTGCAGCAGCATCTATGTCCTCCTACACCCATCCTGCACCTCACCCAGGGCACAGCGCCCCAGCCAAGACCCACAGGCTGTGCCTGAGGCTGGATGATGTGGGGAAGCTTGCAGACGAGCAGGTGGAGGGAGGTCCTGCCCTACCAACTGTACTGTGATGCCACAAGGCTTAGTGCAGCTCAACAGCCTTGGTGCATGCTGCAGTGGTGAAGTATAGGGTGATGGAGGGACACTGCCCGTGTTACACCCTGGGCCTCTGCAGTGAGGAAAATCCCTTCCGCCCCAGAAGAGCCCTTCAGAGGGAAATGTCTGAGCACTTCCCATCCTGGAAATGGAGAGAGTTCCTTCAGCTCCTCTCAGCCAGTACAGGTGGTTCACGGTCCCTGGAAATGCAGCAGGCAGTTCTTCCCGCACCCACACTCTGACTCTTAGGGCCTTTTCCTCCTCTCCTCTGCTCCAATCTAGCGCTGCTGTCTGCAGGATTTAAGGCTACCATTTTGTGTCCGTGCACCATGTGCTCAGCTAACCCCACACTCTGGGCTTCCTGACAGAAGCCACATGGAGCAGCACCACATGGAAGCTCCCTTCCTGGACAGCTGTCAAAATGGACACATCCCCATTACAGACCCTCCCCATTCATCATTTGGGGTACCCTCAGTGCCCCACACCTGCTGGCAGACTGTTCCTTCCCTGGCACAGACTCTTGCACCTCCCCACACCCCTGCAGCAGAGCAGGAGCCCTACTCAGCACAGACTGCGACCCGTTCCCATCAGTACAAGACTGTCACAGACCAAATTCTCATCCTACAGCACAAACCATGCTCACAGACCCAGCTCTCTGACCTCTGTGTGGTACCACTTCAATGCATGCATGCATGCAAAAGGCAAACACAATCCATGCAAGAATGTAAGGGAAGAGGCTGCAGGCCCTTGGGAGGAAGCATGTGCTAACACTGCTGCACAAGCTGTTGGCACAACGCTGGTGGTGCTCTGGGGGGGGGGGAAGGGGGGGACAGAGGAGCTGGACTTGTTTATCCAGGCCAAGCAGTGATGTGACTGTACTCTGTAAACACTGGGGAAAGGGGAGGGAAATTCCAAGGAGAGAGAAGAGCTCTCTAAGCAAAAACACAATATTGGCACAAGAACAAATGAGTACAAAGTGGTCAGAAATTAGTTTAGGCTGGAAATTAAGAGATGGTTTCTAACTACTAGATCAAGGAATCTGGAACAGCATTTTGCAGCAGTGATGGAGGCAGAGAACCTTCTAAATATAGCTGGCTGTTTATGAGGAGGACTGTCTGCGTGGACACCTCAGAACTGTGCTTGAGAAGACCCCTCCAAGCCCCTCTCTGCTCCAGGCTGGGGCAGGGCTTTCTCCTCGTGCTGTTCCTAATGGCCTTCAACTGAGATGCAAAGGGCTCCCACGTTGTGCACAAAGCCACACTGCTCGTCCACCAGGAATCAAACTCCATTTGAGAAAGCAGTGACTCAGCGGGGGAGCGAAACAAGCATCATCTGCATGGGCTGCGTTAGAAACGCCATTTCAGATGCTCAGAGGAATCAACAACAACAGAAGCGGTTTTGCCTCTGCAAAAGCCTCAACTTCAGTAAAACTCCTGCCAGGCAGCGGCGTGCAGCTCAGATGCCCGCTCTCCAAGAAGGCTGCTGCAAATGCCAGCCTGGCCCACAGCTCAGAACCGCCTCGATGAGGGGCACGGCTCCGGGAGCGGCAGCAGCGGATACAGAGAGGATGCGAGAAGTATGGAGCGACTCTCCTGCTAAAATCCTTCCAGCTTCCAGCAGCCTGTGGCTCAGTCACTTCCTGAGCCACACATCGTATTTTTGTTCAACAGACTTTGATGGATTTTTTTTCTTTCCATGAATTCATCTAATTTTGAACCCATGCGACTTTTGGCAATGATTTCACGTTTTAATTACGCTCCGCATGAGAAAGTTCTGTCTTTGTTTATTTTAAACCTGCTGCCCGGTCATTTGCTACCAAGCTGCCTAGTTTTTGTACTGTGAAAAAAGGACCTTCAGTTTGCACACAACTTTCTTCGCACCCAGGGCACACCTCGGATGTATGTTCCCACAGTTTCTATCATGCCAAAGAATGTTCAAATACTTTCTATCTGCATGGAAACCATTATCTACCGAGATCACATCAACACTCCTTTCTCAAGCCTTCTTAGCACTACTGCTGCTTCAGAGCGATGGGGGCAGAGCAGAGAGCGTACGCAGAATTGGAGATGCAAGGTTTTCTTCCAGTCTCTGCTCCTTTCTGATAAAACCCAGCATTTCTGACTGCTGCTGAGACCTGAGCTGACATTTTCAAAACGCATTTACAGCAATGCCTCAATTTTCTCCCTAAGCTTCAGCAGCCAGTTCAGAGCCCATCGCTGTGCGGAGTGAAATTTATGCTGCTTTTCGCCATGTATGTTATCACTTTCCAGTTAGAGACAGCGAATGCCATCTTCCATCTTCTTTCCTCATTGAACAGTAAAAGATCCTTCTGCTGTTCTTCACTGCGAGACCTCAGCTTTATTACCACAAATAAAGCAGTAACGTCAGCAAACAGCCACCTGTCCTGGAGGGCATAGCAAGATGCTGAATAGCAGGAACTCCATCTCTGCTATTGAAGCAGGTATTGACCCCCTGCTGGTCTCTCTCCTTTTCCTGGTGGCTGTGCCCTGGCAGGACCTGGTAAGACGCAGAGTTTGTTTCTGCCATCCCTGTGTGAACGGCTCCTGGAGCTGACACACACTGCCCACGTGCTTGAGAAACAAATCTCACAGACCCACAGTGGAGAGGCCAACCCAGCTCACGCCTGGAGCCAAGCATCGATACAGAAGATATAAAAGCCTCCTGCTGCTTTGCTTGGTGAGCACAAATACGAGAAGTTCACTGAACACATCGCCAGTAAATCTCCAAGTTTATGCCTATCATTTAGTTTCTCCTTTTTTCTCCAAGCCTTTCTTACACACCCAGATCATCCAAGAGACCTCTTCCTGTGCTTTACTTCTCTTTCAGTGTTTCCTACCAGGAAAGCTTAAAATCAAAGCGTACAGATAAGAACCTGATTCAAACTCCCATCACATTTACCTGCCCTCCCAATTCTAAATACATCTCAGCCATGCTCTATCTCCTTAAGGATGCATGTGCTTTTGTGGTACCTCTGCAAGAAAAGAGACCTCCCAGGCTCTAAAACACCGAGTGTCTCATGGCCCAAATGCTGCACACATCTGTTGCAGGTGTCCCCACACAGAACACTCAGCAGACCACAGACAGTGAGCAGTCCTTCAGCCTGCCATGCTTTAAGGTGCACTTCAAGTGCATCCGTTCTGCTGCAGAGGCTCCCCATTGCACAGAGAGATGAGAGCAGGCCTTTCATCACGCACGCCATTGCGCTGCTGTGTCCTGGCCACACACCACTGCAGAGGGGCCAAGCAGAGCAGTGCTGGGGGACAAGGGGACAAGGCCTGGTCCTTCCCTTCAGCAGCACAGACATGACTCAGAGCAGAACTCTCGGTGCTGGCTGACCTTGGTCACCACGTCACATTAAAGGGAAAGCTGGGCAGGGACCCATTGCAGATTCTCAACAACCCGAGGAGCGCTTTCTTGGCCTCCCAGAAACCAAAGTGGCCGCTGTGAAGGTCTTGAGACCCAGAATACAAACATACCCCAAGCCTCCCCATCCATCAGTGCTCCACTCTTGGCTCCATCAGTTCAGGTTTAGGGCTTCCTCCCACTTTCCCTCTTTGCAGGCAGGTGTGAACCCAGACCTTCTGCCTGCTGTTGGCCCCAGAGCCCTTTGCAAGCCTTACTCTGTGCACAAGGTCTGTATTTCCCAAGGACGTGCTCATCTCATCACACCCTCCCCAAGATTTGCCAGGCTGCCCTGACTGCTGCATGCAAGCAACCTGTGCCTTCTCATCTCTCACCACAAGACTCTGCTCTGCCCTCACCCTCCCCAGCCTGCCCCCAGCCCAGCTCACCAGGGCCTCAGCCGCTCCACCTACCTGCACGGTCAGCTCCTGGCCAGCAGGGATATGAAGAAAAGCAGGAGCGTTGTCGTTCTCATCCAGCACAGTGACATAGATGGTTCCCGTGGCACTGCGGGGCGGTGCTCCTCCATCCTGCACAATCACCAGCAGCTGGTAGCTGGACTGCAGCTCCCGGTCCAAGCTGTGCTTGGTGCTGAGCTCCCCTGCAAAGGAGAAACAGGGACACAGCTCAGCCCCAGAATCTCTTTAGAGAAGGACTGAAGTGTCAGGGAGCCCAGCACCACAGGGGTAGGAAAATGAGTAATTTATGGTGGCACTGGCTTGGTCTGCATCACTTCTGACACGCTCTGAGCTCTCACCTCCATCAGCCCAGGAAGCCAGGGGGACTCTCACCTGTCTGCGTGTGGATGAGGAAATTGGAGTCGTGCTGGAGCAGGCGGTACGTGAGACGGCTGTTCTGCCCAGCATCCCGATCGCTTGCCATCACCCTCCCTACGCTGCTGCCAGGAGCCTGGTTCTCAGGAACAGTGAAGAAGTACCGCTCCTCACTCAGCCGGGGGCTGTTGTCGTTCTCATCAGTGATGCTGATCCGTACGGTGCTGGTGCCTGTTTTCCGGGCTTCCCCCCCTGAGCCGCCGCCTCCTGCCGACGCCAGCACTGTGAGAACATACAGGTCTCGCGTCTCCCGGTCCAGGGCGCTTTTGACATACAGCCAACCGCTCTCAGACATGATGCCAAAGCTGGCAGCATCTCCATCTGCACGCAAGTGGTAAGTCAGGGTCACAGCTTCTGCATCCCGTGCCAGGGCCCGCACCTGCAGGAAGCGGGTGGAGACAGGCACGCCTTCCCGCACCTCCACACGGTAGGTGAGCGTGTCAAAGATGGGCCCGTTGTCGTGCTCAGCCTGCACGTGCACCAGGAGCGTGAAGGTGGAGCTGAGCTGGGGCACGCCGCTGTCTCGGGCCGCAATGGCCAACCTGTAGGCTGCGCTGGCTTCATACTGCAGCGCCCCGGCCAGCCGCACCGCCCCCGACGAGCGCTCGACGCTGAAGGTGCCTTCGCCTCCTGACACCAGCTCAAAATTCACCTGGCCGTTGGCACCGCTGTCACGGTCCTCGGCTTGCAAAGTGTACACTGTAGTCCCGGGCTCAGTGGCCTCTGGCAGCAGAATGGAGTCAGAGGGAGAAGGGAATGCTGGCGCGTTGTCATTCACGTCTGACACGGAGATTTTCACGCGGGTGTTGCTGTAGGCCGGGGGGGAACCACTGCGGGCCTGGACATCCAGAACCAGGACCGCCTGAGACTCGTGATCCAGAGGCAAGCTGGTGCGGAGCTGCCCAGAGTCAGAGTCAATGGAAAAGTAGCCATGAGGATCCCCCGAGGAGATGGAATAAAAGATGTCATCGGTGTGACCTGCAGGCAAGGCAGTGAAAACAGCAATTATTCGCGAACCTGGCTTTCGGCCCGCTGAAGGGAGTAGAAGAGAAGGACAGTGCTGTCTGGGGCAGGCTCTGCTCCAGAGGAGTACAGCAGCAGCGTGCACTGTATGTGAGATGCGTGGGCACACGTGTGTACACACAGGAGCACGTGTGGGAGCATGCACTGCAGCTGAGGGACACGGGATGCGCGTTCACGTGTGCGTGCATCTGCATGTGCACGGAGCTCCCAGGACGATGCTGCTCTCTGAGGAAGTGTAGTATTGCTGCTTTGAGACAACGCAGGGACAGTGAAAACAGCTGCATAGGAAAGGGCAAAGCCGTACCGGGAGGATTTTGGGCACGGACAGCCCCCACGGTGGCGCCCTGCAGTGTGTCCTCCGGCACTGTGAAGAAGTACTGAGCTTGCTCAAAGACAGGGGGTGAGACCGTGCCCTCCACGATGCTGATGTTGACTCGGGCATTCGGCTGCGCCTGCAGGCCCCCTCCATCTTCTGCAGAGATCACCAGCTGCACCAGGGTGTTGGCTTTACCGCTCAGGGACCACGAGAGAGAGATGACACCTAGGAAAGAGAGGTGTTCAGAGTGCACTGTGCCCACGGCCCTGCCCATCATCCGGCACCAAAGGAGCAAACCTTTGAGACCAAAATGGGCAGCAAACAGTGTGTGTCACAGGGCAACGGGCCGTGGAAGAATCGGAGTAAAGAAGACAAATATTCCTGGGGAAGGCTTCCCAAATTCTCCCTTCTTGATCTCAAGCCCAGCCCCAAGCTAAGCAGCTATGAGGGCTGCAGTAAGCAAGCCAGAGAGAAAGTCTTCTGGAAGGGGAAGGATGGAGTAGGATTTCAGAGGTGGGGCACAGGGTGAGGGCCAGAATCTAGCAAGGACAGGTTGGTTCTGTGCTGCGAGCCTCCTGGAAGAAATACAGAGCTGAATGACCTTCCCAGACAGGCCCTACAAAGGAGGTTGCCCTGTGTAACAGTAGCCAATAGGCCTGTTTCATCCCAGATACATTCTGGCAATCTAGTGTGGGGAGACCTGATGCCTGTAGCGAGCACAGAACACCATCCTGTCCCTCTGAGAGCCCGTGGCATCACACAACCATGTACTCATTCCCCCAGGCGGGGGGGAACTGTTCTGGCTTTGGTGGCCAAAGAAGGCAAGCATTGAGAGGTCAACGAGAAAGGTTAGACTAGGAGAGCAATAGAAGGGAGGGAGAGTAAACTGAGCAGGGAGAGGAGGGAATTAGGCAGGGGCAAAAAACTAAGCAGGATACAGTTTGATGGGGCAAAGCACTGTGCAGGAGGAAAGGTGTAGGGAGACATTGAAGAACAGGGAAGAAGAGAACAAAGAGAAGAAATAAGGAATCAGAAATTGAGAACGGGCAGCCAGAGGATCAAGAAGTTGGAACAAGGACAAAATAGGAGAGCAATAGACATTCTGGTAGCATCTTGCACAGCTGAAATGGCCAAGCAGTAACTCTCAGGCTACTCTTCACATCTTCCTGCATCACACTGCTCTGCCTGGTGCTGCCTTTGGCTGGCCGTGAGTTCACTCTCACCTGTGTCCTTGTTGAGGGAGAAGAGGGGGGGCGAGTTCCCCAGGACGATGCGATAGGTCACTTTGCCATGCATCCCCTCATCCTTGTCGTGGGCAGTAACACGCAGCACAGCTGTGCCCGGCATGCTTTGTGTGCTGATGCTGGCAGCATACTCCAGTGGGTAGAACACCGGCCGATTGTCATTTATGTCCTCCAGGAAAACCTTCACATACACCATGGAGTTCAAGCCACCCTGTGGAAGGACGATAGAACCATAGAATGGCTTGGATTGGAAGGGATCTCAAGGATCAACAGGTTCCAATCCCTCTGCTGCAAGCAGGGTTGCCTACTGCTAGATCAAGTACTAGACCAGGTTGCCCAAGGCTCCATCCAACCTGGCCTTTAACATCTCCAGGGATGGGTTGTCCACAACCTCTTGGGGCAACCAGTTCCAGCACCTCCCTGCCCCCTCAGTGATTAGAGATGGGGCAGAGAACAGGGCAAGAGCCCTGTATCCTCTGTACGGTGCGGAGACAGCGGCACTGTATAGCCACGAGCTCTGCAGCACTCACCCCATCCACAGCAGTGATGGTGAAATCGTAGGCAGACGTGCCCTCGTCGCGGTCCAAGGGCTGCGCAGTGCACAGATGCCCCGTGTGCTTGTCGATGCCGAACTGCGTCGGGACCACACTGCCAATGCCAGAACCAAGAGAGTACGAAAGGGTCCCAAACAAGCCGCTGTCGGCATCGGTGGCTGTCACCTGGATGGGGGAAGGCACTACATGAGCGAGGTAACACTGCTGAGACCACCAGCCTGAGCAGAGGGACCCAGCCCACCACCACCACCTCCACAACCCACTGCTGCCCTCCATTGCACAGCCCAAAACCACTGCACAGCTCTCAAAGCTGGCCACAGTGAAGCACGCTGACTGCTATGTCTCAGCCCTGCCATTCTTGTCCTAGACAAGGTGACTTCCACTGCAGC
Source organism: Lagopus leucura (assembly GCF_019238085.1). NCBI lineage: Eukaryota > Metazoa > Chordata > Aves > Galliformes > Phasianidae > Lagopus > Lagopus leucura. The sequence continues at coordinate 32,457 of NW_024962481.1, read as the reverse complement.
ACGCCCTGGAGGGCCCATGGGTGCCTGGAGCAATGTGCAGGCAGCAGCGGGGCACACCGGGGTCAGCCTATGTCCCCAGAAGACACAGGGCTGGGAAGCACAGGCTGTCAGACTCGTCAGAGCTGCACCACGCTTGCCGTCTGCAGTGCTGCCACAGGTGCACACAGGTGCTGCCACCGTGCAGCCACCAGAGGCGGTTTGTTCCAGGTGTAACCTCTGTTCTTGCACCACTGGGGCAACATCCACGACCCAGATCCACTGACTTCCCTTAGCAAACAAGTAGGCTGTATGGGAGGGGGTGCAGAAAAGCACACAGATGCCAAAGATCTAGCAGCCAAGCATCCCCACTGCACCCAGCCTGAGCAGCCAGCCGGAGACAAGCCATGCTTTTGCAGCTGCTGGACGTGGCCTTCTGCTCATTCTCTTTTGCAAGCTTGTCTTAAACTGGGAAGAAAACCCTCCTTCCCCATGCCCCAGGTCCCATCCTGTCCTCAGAGCTCTGTGCCCAGCAGCCCTGGGCTCCAAGGGATACAGTGGGCTGGCACTGCCCTCTGGCAACCAGGCCCAGCCAAACCTGTGGCACAGGATTTACAGCAGCAGTTGCAGTCACAGCAGGGGGATTAAAACAGCTCCTGCCTGCAAGGTCCCATTCTGCCTTGGGTTCCTTGCAGCTCAGGCTAGCAGAAAACAGCTTCCCCCTGGCCGCAGCATCACTGTCCACGGCTCGTCCACCAGCTGGGAGCTCTGAGTGGAGAACAAAGCTGGAGCACGAAGCCAGGAGGGAGGCAGCTGGGCCAGGCCCGGGTGAAGTGGAGTTCAGGCCTCGTCAGCCACAGCTCCTCCCAGCAGCAGCGCTGGGGCCTCGGCTCCCGTGAGCAAGAAGCGCAGGAACGTTGCACACGCGCCAAGGAAAGGGCCCAGCTGGGGGCTGCAAACAGTTCCTTCCTACGGGCAGGGCCCCCAACCTGAGCCACTACCAGATCCTCGGAGATGGAGGAACAACCAGAGTGCACAGAGGCTGCCGGGCCAGGGAACACAAAATGAAGCATGCCCTTCGTCAGGCCTTGTGTTCCTGCCCCTGGGAGTAGAGGCAGCAGCTGGGGGAGCCCCTCGCCAGCTCTCCGGCCGGCACCCACAGCCCTGGGAGGGCAGTCAGCACCTGCAGCGCCCTGCAGCCCTGCCTGCAGGCCTGGGCTCCCCTGCGGGGGAGGGGGGGAAGCTGAGAGCACAGTGAACACCGTGCTTCTCGCAGAGGGACCGGATTTGCTCCTCAGCCCTATGGCACAGCTGGAAGATGCACCAGGGAACAGGATTCCTCCTTTCTCCTTTCTGCTCCAGCTGCAGAGCACTCAGAGCCTCAGGTGCCGTGACAGCAGCCTGTCCAGAACACACTCTGCTCCAGAACACACTGAGCCCACTGCCTCCCTCTCTGTTCAGCTTCTTCCCTCTCCCCATCCCAGCTCCCTCCGACGCAGCACCAGCAGCATCGGGTTAGACATGCTTGGTGGTGTTCAAGGCCAGGCTTGACGGGTTTCTGGGCAGTCTGATCCAATGGTTGGCAACCCTGTCAAAAGTAGGGCATTGGAAATAGATGATCTTTGAGGTCCCTTCCAAGCCAAGCCATTCTGTGATGATTCTACCATGAGGCTCTGGCACAGGGAGTTCAGAGCAGGGCCTGGCTGTCTGCACAGGGTTGTGGGGCAGGCTGGGCTGAAGCCACTGAGTGCATATGGTCACTATGCGCAGCAGAGGCTGAGTACCTGGTTCAAAGGGCCACAGGTGAAATGCAGCATGAATCTGGATGGGATGACTATAAACCTGTGTCATTCAGATCAGAATCCGTCTAGAGACCCGAACATCAAGCTAAGGCTGTCAGGGAGCAAGAGGAGGGTGTTAAGTCAGGGATCTAATGGTAAGACAGCAGCAGATGGGGTTGCTCATCTGAGAGTATAAATCTGACCTCTCACATTGCTGAAACATTTATTTGAGTTACCTGCGCTCTGGCTCCATGCTGAATATCACTATGGGAGAACTGCCCTGTTTCACCGCATTGCAGCTGTGTGTCATGATAGGGTTTTACTGGGAGCAAAGCCACTGCAGATGGAAACACACCTGAAATGGTTAAGCTGCTATGATGGCACTGTGGCAAATTAGTAAGGTCCTTCCTTCAAAATGAACTGCTTATCACTCCCAAAATACTCTACAGTGCATGTCAGCTGCTTTAAAGTACTGTACAGTGGGAAGCTCTACAGCACAGTACATTGTTTCCTGTAGGCTTCTTTGGCCAAGGATGCTGGTATTTCCAGAACAGCCCAACCTTCCCCATGCTCTGACAATCTCTGTCCTGAGACAGTTATCTGAAGTTATCTGAACTCCAGCTTTCTGCCACAGGGGCTGGGTGGGGTTTTGGGAACAGGGGAGAAGCAGACGAGCTCTCACTATTACACAGCACAATACTATCTGCCTGGATGCTCTCTGGTACCTGCAGCTATCTCCCTGCAGGAGTGCCTCAAGCAGTCTGGCATCACAGGCCGGCATCTACTTGGGTGCAGAGCCAAGGCATACTCACAGACATTCCCCATTCATGTGTGCTTGGCGGCCGGCCTCACCACCCTGCTGCACTGCCTCAGGAAGCAGTGACTGCCTGGGAACAGAGCTCTATGCAAGCCCTGTCTGCAGGCAGTGTCTCCCAGCGCTGCACACCATGACAGCCACGTCCAGGCCCAGTCTGTAACAGGCTATTGCACTTCTACGTCCTGCAGCATTCCTCAGCCCTATCCACCTCTCGTGTCCCACCCTGCTCCACCATGTCCTAGGCCCCATATGGATGGTTGCATGACTTCTCTGACTGGTACATTTCTGTTGTCACCCCACAGCATCTCTCCTTCAGCTCCCTGTATTGTTGGCTTCCTCCACCATTTCTTATCCAGACATCAATAGTGCCCCAAAGTTCTTTGGGGGATGTGCAGAGTTCGCTCCTGACCGGGTGCTGGAGAGCACAGCATGGACTTGGGGCATTCCTCACCTCTGCTCATGTCTGCCACCTCTGTTGCAGGACAACCCACAAGAAGAGCAACACAGCTCTTCTTACCAGGGAATCTGATAAACGTTTCTAAACACTTGAAGGGAGGTGGGAGGTAAATGGATGAGGCCAGGCTCTTCTCGGTGGTGTGCAGCAATAGGACAAAGAGCAGTGGCCCAAAACCTGTACAAAGGAAGTTCTGTACTAACAAGCAGAAGTTGTTTTTTTACAGTAAGCTGACAGAGCACTGGCAGAGGTTACCCAGAGAGGTTGTGGAATCTCCTTCTATGAAGAAATTCAGGACCCGTCTGCATGCCTCCTTGTGTGACCTCTTGTAGGGACTGTTCAGCTGGTGGTTGGACTCAATGATTTCTTGAGGTCCCTTCCAGCCCCTGTGACCCTGTGGCCCCAACCTGCTGAAGTGTGTTGACAGCACCCTGGTTCAGGGCCAGCCAGAGCTCATTGCTTTCCAGCAGCGTAACAAAAATGCACTTCGCTCTGGAATTCCTTGATTCTGGGTACTGTGATGCTGAACTGTGTAAGCAAAGAATTGCATTCAGTGAAAAATCCAGCACAGGACTTAAAGCACAAGGACACTGATGATGATACAGTAAGTCCCTGGAGTTGGAGCTGAGACAGTGTGCCAAGGAGGCAGCAGCTCCTGAGGAACATCTCCACATCACAGACCCCAGCTTTCTCTTTAGCTTCCCAGGCCAAGAGGGGGTAACACACAGCTGGATCTGCTGTTTGCTGGCAAGGAAGAGTTGACTGAGGATGTGCTGATAATCTAGTGACCATGAAATAGTAGTGTTCAGGATGCTAAAGGGAGCAAGGAAGGAGAGTACCAGGATTCAGACAAAGCAAGACCTCAGCTTCTACAGGGACCTGGTAGGTGTAAGGGATCCCAACTATAAAGGCTAGAAGAACTCAAGAAAGCACGTAAGCCTCCAGGACAGCATCCTCCAAGCACAAGAGCAGCCCATCCCAGTACTTGTGAAAAACACTGCCTTGGCTAAGCAGAGACCTTGGGGCAAAGCTGCAAAAAGGCAACATATGGGACGCAAGCTACAAAGAAAGAATTTATAAACACTGCCCAGGAATGTAGTGGTAGTGTCAGGAAAGTCAAAGTTCAAGTGAGGTTGAGACTTGCAAAGCAAACTGAGGATGATAAGAGCTTCTAGCACTACATTGGCAGTAAGAGGCTGAACAACAGCCTACTGTGAATAGGGTGGGTGGTTTAGTCACAGCAGACACAAGTAAGACTGATGCTCAATGCTTCCTTTACCTCAACCTTCACTAAAAAGTCTTCCAGGCCCTCCATGCTTAATGTCCACATATGAGACAGAGAAGGCAACAGCTAGCACAGACTAAGTCGAAATCATGCCTGAGGAGGCTGCTTGCTTGATCCAGGGCCCAGATGTGCAGGGAAGGGAGAGCAGGGGATGACAGCGGCCTTGCCTTGAACGAGGATTTGGGCACTGCGTCCCGCAGTCCTCACACCAAGGCACGGTGCTGCGGACAGCTGGGCAGACGGCAAATCGGCTGCAGCTGGGGGGGCTCCGCACGGCGGCTCGGAGCTGAGCCCTGCCTGGAGCTGAGTGGCAGCGCAGCACCACGGGGCTCTGCCCTGGGCCCTCTGCTGCCCAGCATCTGCTCTGTGCGCACGGGGCACCGCCAGGAGCAAGCGATGGCATCGGCCCTGCTCTGCTCCGCGCCTGCCGAACCGCGTCTGGACGCTGCTGCCGGTTCGGGGAAACGCGGGCGCAGGAAAAGACTTGGCCCAGCGCCCCAGGTTCCAGGCGGGCCCTGGGGACGGAGTTCAGGATCCGAACACCGGGAAGCACTTCTGCACACTGAGGGGGCACAGAACGTCCGCTGCTGCCCACGGGCTGTGGAGTTTCCCCCCACGGAGATCTCCCAAAGCTGCCGGGACACGGAGCCGGCACCGCTCTGGGTGTCCCTGCCGGAGCAGCGCCGGGCCTGAAGCCCTGAGAGATCCCTGCCAGCTCCACCAGCTGGGAACCCTGCAAGGAGGGAGCTGCAGAGGGACCGGAGCTCGCTCAGCCTGCGGGAGAGCTTCGACCCAGCGGCGACCCACCAGCTCCCATGGGAGGTTATGCGCAGCCAGAGCCGGGCTCTGCACTGTGCTTCACAGCAGAACCAGAATCCACAGGCAGAGCTGGGAGCGCAGGGTTCAGGCTCCATCCGGGGAAAGGCTTTCCCCACACCCAGTGCAGGGGTGTTCAATACAGATTTGGGTCACTGCTGGGTGTGCAGCCCGGTCTGACCCCACAGCTGACCCCACTGTGAGCAGGCAGTTGGACCAGAGACCATTCCATGTCCCCAAGCCCTCAGTCACACTGTGATTCTCATACAGCTGTTGCATCCTTTTCCCAGAGCCACTAGCAAAGGCAGCCTACTGGGCTGTACAGAACTTTGCTCTGCTGTTTGGCTCCTTAGCACTCAGTATAGCCCTGGATTTGCTGCAGCCATGCCATTCAGTTTCAGTTATAGATTCTCTCCCTCGTCTTCTCTCAGTCATACACAGAGCAGTTCACAGCTCTTCCTCTGAACCTGTACACTCCTTCCCTGTGTCTGTGGGGGTGGGAAAATACAAGACATTCGGGAGAGCTCCAAAACACAGTCCATAAATCCCTGTCAAACCTATGGGCAAGGGGCTACAGGGCTAGCTGGCCTCTCCTCAAATACCTGCATCCCTACAAGAAGGTAAGAGCCTTGTGACCAGAAGACATATACCACCCACTACACACAACATGTATGCCTCACTACGGAGGTCTGCAGTCGCCTCCGCTTCCATAATCCACAGCAGGAGTCAAAGCATGCTGAGATCCTGTGGGGAACAGCAACAGACACAGATTCCCAACAGGTTTTCCCAACAGAATCTACATCACCCACACACATAAAAATGTCCAGTGCCAACAGCAATGATTTAGCACAGCCCCCACTCAGCAGTGTCACACAGCAGAACACGCACATTCCTGTGTTCATTGCCCATTCCCTTAATCTCTCTTGCAGGCTACCTCTCTTTTGCCATGCTGCCCTGGCCTCACCTGACACCCTGAATTCCGCCTGGGACCATCTCTAACGCCTCCTGAAGTTCTTTTATACAGAATTCTGCCTCAGCTGTTTTCTGGGGTCAATTTTTCACATCATTGTTCCCCTTCCTGGATTCTGCAAGGGTAAAGCCCCCTTTGGCTGGCATGTGCTGAGAGCTCCAAGGTGCTGCACAGCCAAATGGAATAAATACTCCCTGGAGGAGGGAGAAGGAAGCAGGAAGTCCTTTCCCAAGGGCCACGAGAGATCTGATGCATTTGGCTTTGAACAGGTTTACGCTGATCTAAAGGGGCAGCACTGGCTTCCCAGCCTATATGCGCACACCCTGCAGGATCAGTCACTGCCAGAGCCAGGCTGCACAGCCATCGCCCCCCTGTGCACACAAACAGCACGGATGCTCTTTAAGGGAAGGTGAGACAGGGCTCACAGTGACACAGGCAGTGCCCTCGCTGCCAGGCAGTGCCACGAGTCCAAACACAACGGGCAGAGCAGGCGCTGCTAACAGGGCCGTCGGCAGCCCTGGGCAAAATGAGAATGAACCGGGTCTGGGGTCCTTCGACAGAGCAAGGCAAGGACAAATGCAGATAAAGTCAGAAAGAGAACTGGGTTAAGGCTGAAATACATATGGATATCCAAGGGGATCCACCCCAGTAGATGAGCTGCCTAAAACATGGGTTTGGGGTCTATGTAAGAGGCAGGATTAGGAACAGGGCTGGAGATAAATACACTAACATTGCTTCAGCCAGGCTTCGGTGCCAGACCTGATCCTAAATGGAGCTTCTGGAACCACAGGCAGATGGTGGGGGCTGGGGGTCCCAGGTAAGGTTAATCAGGGCGATTAAAGCCAATTAGTGCTCTCAGGGCCCCATCATTCTCCACCATCTGCCTCTTCTAGGAAGGCCTTGGTTTGTGCTAAGCAATGTTAGTCCCACGCTGTTCTGCAGCATGTACTGCTTAGCCAAGATCATGCAGCCAAGTCATAGAAGAGCAACAGTGTCAGAAGGATTCTATTCCCTTCATTAATTGTTATTCAGCCCTGGTTCACACTTGAATTCTGAGGCTGGTGACTCTAAGGTTATTTGGAAACACGTTTTGTGCCTGTTTTGGTTTTGTTTTGCTTGGTTTGGTAGGTTCTTGTTTTGTTTTGTTTTTTGCCCTTTCTGTTTCCTTCTTACATCAGACATGGGGAATAACACAATACAAGGCCGCTCTCAACAACATGCTGTAGAGCAGCACAGACAGTAAGGAAGAAGCTGATGGAAGGGAATTAAGACTTTGCTTCCTGAACAGTGGAAGCAAGAGGTGGAAGGAGCAGGGGGAACTGAAAGAGGCTGTGCCCCTTGGGTACGGTGGGGCAGCCTGAACCAGGAGCATCACAGTGTGACTGAAGAAAGCAGCCCAGAGGTCCAGCTGGAGGCTGGGGCCTCACACCAACAGCATCCTTAAGGGAAAAGCTGCGTTTCACTGCAGCCTTTGGAGACAAAATGTTTACTATAGGCAGTTGTTAATCAGTGCTGCAGCCGTGCTCCAAAGTAGGATGGGCAGAGGGGACAAAGACACTCAAATGTTGATAGTGGATGAGAGGGCAGGAAGCCTTACAGACAACCCCAGCAAAATGTGTATCTGTGTATCAGTGCATCTGACAGCCCCTCCATGTCTGGTGTGTAAACGTGTGTGACAACTGTAGAAAGGATGAGCGTGTTCTTAAATCTGTAGGCACGGTGAGCCCTGAACGTTTATTTAAGTGACTGGCCAGATACGGTGTAATTAGACCTAGGAATATCACAACAGTCTTGTGAATACTGGTATATAAAAGGCATGTCAGTAGGAGAAACGTGCTAATTGAAAAGCACCAAAAGCAGTAACATGTTAAACTAAAATAGCCACAGTTAGGCACAGCTACCATCTTTGTGCCAGGAAGGAAACCGAGGAAGAGAAAGGATGAAAGGCAGAGGGAGAAAGACCAGGATGGTAAAAGTAAAGAGAACTGCACTGTTTGGTGGTAGCATATATATGCACCTCTCCTGTGAGGAAAGGCTGAGGGAACTGGGCTCGTTTGGCTTGGAGAAGAGAAGGCTGCAGGGAGACCTGATGGTGGCCTTCAGTGCTTGAAGGGAGCGGATAAACAGGAGGGGGAACGGCTGTGTGTGAGGGTGGGTGGTGACAGGACAAGGGGAATGGCTTGAAAGTGAGCCAGGGGAGGTTTGGGTTGGATGTGAGGAGGAAGTTTTGGAGGCAGAGGGTGGTGAGGCAGTGGCACAGGTTGCCCAAGGAGGCTGTGGATGCCCCATCCATCCCTGCAGGCATTGGAGGCCAGGCTGGATGTGGCTCTGGGCAGCCTGGGCTGCTGGTTGGCGACCTGCACACAGCAGGGCTTGGAGCTGGATGAGTGCTGTGCTCCTGTGCAGCCCAGGCCATGCTGTGATTCTATGAGCATCATTACATTAAAATGTCAGGTAAAGAAAAGGAACTGGGAGAAAGAGACAATCATGAAATGTACTGTTTCTTTCCTAGAATGAATGCAATTGAAATGGCATGTGCTCCTAGAGACCCAAGAACGTGTTTAGGAACTCAGGGGAGGAACCTGATGCTGTGCTTTCAAGAGTTTTCTTTGATAGAGGCTGCTATCACTGAGGGTCTCATGAAGTACAACTGGGGCATTTTCCAATGAAATCATTGACTGACCACTGTAAATACATGAAAAACTTGGTGTTTGCATTCAGCTTCCAAATGGATTGGAATTTGGCCAGGGATCTCAAAAACAGTATGAAGGACTGCTGCTGAGTGATTCAGGGACCTGGTAACCCAGAATTAGTGGAAAAGTGCAAGGTAATGGACCCCTGCTTTGCCTCAGACTTCACCTGCAAGTGGATATTGCCTCCCTGGACTTCAAGAAGGCATCTGCACTGCTCCCATAAGATCTTCACAGACAAGCTGCTGAAGTATGGACTGGGTGAGAAGGCAGCGAGGAGGGCTGAGAAAAGGCTTAATGGTAGAAGACGGAGGTGATCAGCAATGCAAAGTCTAACTGGCAGCCAGAAATGAGCACTGCAGGGTTGTCCAGAGTCCAGTCCTGAGTCACACCTCCATTACTGATTTGGAGGATGGGCAGTGTATCCTCAGCAAGTCTGCAGGTGACAAGAAAGCTGGGAGGACTGGCAGATACACCATTGTCATGCTGGCTTCCAGAGGGACTGTGACAGGCTGGAGAAACAGGCTGACAGAAACCTCAACAATAAGAACAAGAAGGATGAAGTCCTGCCCCTGGGGAGGAGCAGCCCCAGGCGTCAGGATGTGCTGGGACCACTCATCTGGAAAGCAGCTGTGCAGAAAAGGACCTGGTGGACACGACGACCACGAACCAGCAATGCGCCCTTGCTGCTGAGATGGGCCTTGCTGCCCCGAGCTGCGTTAGGACAGCGCTGCCAGGGGGTGAAGGAAGGTGGTAAGGTGATCCTCTGCCTCTGTTCAGCTCTGGTGGGGCCTCACCTACAGCACTGGGTTCAGAGCTGGGTCATCCAGCACGAGGGAGACATGGATGTCCCGGAAGGACTGCAGCAAAGGTTCGATAGATGCTGGAGGGACTGGAGTATCTCTGCTGTAAAGAGAAGCTGAGAGCAGGGCCTGTCTAGTCTAGAGAAAAGAAGATGCATGGAGAACATCATGAATGCCTATGAATAGCTGAAGTGGCAGTGCAAAGATGTTAGAGCCAGGCTCTCTTCTATGGTGCCCACTCTTAAGGGCCAATGGGCACAAACTGAGGCACAGGAAGCACTTCTTTACTGTGCAGGTGACTGAGTACTAGCACAGGTCGCCCTTAGGCATCGTGGAGTTGTGGTCCTGGGCAGACCCAGCACAGCTCTCCTTTCTGCGAGTCTGTGATCTGCATCCAACTGCCCTGAGCAGAGAGCTGCTCTGCTCCACCAGCCCTGCACTCAGCCAGCAGCATCTGCTGCCTGATCCTTCTTTCCTGCAGCTTGCTGGGAGATTTTGCTTGTGTACCCTGCAGCCGCTTGACAGACACAACTGGGCAGAAGGGGAACCTCATGGAACTGCTGTGGCTGAAGTAGCAGAAAAGAATGGCAAAAAACTGCAAGATGCTGCACGGTTAGGGAAAAAGAAAATGCAGCACAAATATCGGGGAGCTATGATTGCTCTGAGGGAAGGAGTGCACTGAGCAGGTGTGCCTCTCCGCAGTACACACAGAACTGGGAGAACAAAGATGGGCACCAAAGAATTTAGGCCTTATTTCACCTACCTCCTTCTAGTCCTCTGGCAAGATGGGATGGAAGGGAGTGGAGTCAACAGACCACAAAGCTCTTCTGAGTCCCTCAGAGGAGAAGGATAGAGAGTCACATACTGCAGTCTCCAACTGCACAACTTTGAGCAAAGGCTTCTCCCTCCATCGGATCTGTCTGCAGGGCAGCACCAGAGCGCCTTGCCCTCCCAGCCTTATTGCTCACCCACGTGCCCCCCTTCACAGTCCGCAGTGCGTGAAAGGATGGAGTCCCTCTCAGCAGCCATTCTCTGGCTATCCTCCCCATCTCCAGTAAGCACTGTCAGCAAGCAGGGAGCTCATCTGGAGCCCTGCCCTGGCTGGATCTCTGCTACGCACATGTTACGCTGCGGCTTTGGCAAACATCTGGCTCTGGGCTCCCGCCCCTCAGAGTGACGGCTCTTGGTGGGAGAGAAGGGGAGGCTGGCGCCAGTGTGGTCAACGATCCCACGCACGGCTCCCATTGCTTGAGTGTGTGCCAGGCATCCTGCCCTCCCCAGCCCTGGCACAGATGCTGACCAGCTAAAAGCAGCCAGGGAGCGGCCACGGCTGCTATTTCAGGAGTTGTCTCTGGCTCCGGGGTTGTGTCTCAGCCTCCAGCACGCTCGGGCCTCAGAGGAATGAACGGGGTCAGGGTTCGGCCCCAGTGATTGTCCAGCACGCGTGGCAGAGGCGAGGGTCAGACCCTGAGGCTGCAGGATGCGCCACATCCGGGGGGACTCCTCTGCACAGCTGCAGGCACTGTGTGCCTGCTCTGCTGCATCCCACGGCTACAGGGCGCAGCAAGGCTCTGGCTGGCAGCCCCACAGCCATGGTCCAGGCGTGGGAAGACGCAGGGCTGCTGCAGCCGTGCAAGAGTAAGTATGGAGAACAGGGGAGAGGCTGTGCCGAGATGTGGAAAAGCCCTCGGTTTCGAGAAAGAGGGGAAGCAGTGCAAACACAGACACTAGTGGGGAGGTAGAATCCCAATGGGGAGTAAGGCTGGACAAGACCTGCAGGAACCTGAAGGTGAGGGCAAACTTCCTGGGAGTCTTAGTGCTGCGGAGAGCAGGGGAAAGTAAGGAGCAGAACAAGGATAAGCAAGGCTGACACACAAGCATCCAGGTGTCCTCTCTGTTCGAGCAGCAGGGAGACAAAATGGGAGCTGCAGCAGACAGCTAAAGGGCACTGGGAACCTCAACAGAGCAGAAGAGTTTGGGTGCTGAGCAGGGGAGAAAATAGGACTCTGCAAGAAAAGTCTCAAGGGGATTCAAGCAGGGCAGCAGCGGTGTAGCGTAGGATGTCAGAGGGTCTGGATGCAACCTGCTGGGGGACGCTGATGCCAAGGACTTTAAAGTGGGTTGCTGGGCTGCAATTTGACTGCACAGAGCTCAGCAGCGAGAGCTGGCAGATTGTGTCTACACAGCAGGACAGGACACAGGCAGAGATGTATGAATAAGACTGGAGCTTGGCGTATCAGAGGGAGAGCAGCAGAAAGGGATGGGGAGCAGAAGACGCTGGGGTGCCCCAGGGCCATGCCCATGAGGAAAAGCACTGCCAGCGAGCACTGTCCTGGGGGTAAAACAGCAAGGGTCCCCTGGGGGCAGACATCAGCAGCTGGCAGCAATCAAGGGGTGTGGAGAGAAGAGGAGGGAGCAGAGACTAAGGGAAGGGGAGGGGGAGCATGCTGTGGGGCTCTGTGAGGGGAGAAGCAGGGCTGGGCACTTTGGGGGGGTAGGGTGCACAGGTGTGGGGCTGCGGGTGGCGTGGAGGAGGGATGGTGTGAGCAAGGACTGTAGGAGAAAGGGGAGTTCTAGGGGACCTGGGGCCAAAGCAGAGATGAAGGAAGAGGGGCAGCTGTGAGGGGGCTGGGGATCACAGCAGAGGAAGGAGGGATCTGTGGAGGGGGCTGGGGGAGGAGCAGAGCATGGGGGGAGAGGAGCACGAGGGGCTGGGGCCTCTCGGCTGCAGTGGAAAAGCTGCTGCAGCTCCAGGGGAAATGCTACTTGAATTAATCATGGCGCTGGCTGCTGTGCCAAGCCCAGGAGGAGGCTGCTGGCAGCACAAGGAAATAACTTTCACAGGAATTTGGAACAAATGCAGCTCTTCTGGCGGTAACAACAGTGCTCACCTCCCCCAAAACCTCCCTGTGTACCAGCATCTCCCCCATGTCCCATGTCCCTCTGCACCCCAGATTCATCCACACGATGGTTCCTTTCTCAGAAGCACAACGCGCTCCCTCCCCTCACGCTGATCCCCAGTTAGCTCACAGACATCTCCTCATTTTGTCTCTGAAAGCTTGTCTTCCTATTTCAGAAGAGGAGAAGGCCTGTTCTGTGCTGTGCAAAAACCTGAAAATAGGTTAATGCTAAAGCTCTTGTCCCAAGAAACCGAATGCACACAGCAGCATCCTCCCGCTCTCCTTGGCAGCAAAGTCAGTGATCATCAGTCCTCCTGCTGTTCTGGTCCCTGTCTGTGGCTGCTCCCTGTGTTCCCTCACAAATATTCCCCTTTGGGGCCATAATGATGCATCAGGATTATCCCTCAAGACTCCATGTTACTGTAGCCTGCTTTAGCCTAGAGCACTTCATGCAGGCACCATATAGTGCACGGCCCCAGAGGCTGCCCAAGTGCAGCACAGCGCCCCACAGAACCACAGAATTGCACTCGGGCTTCAAAGCTCATCAGACTTGTCCTCAAAACTGTAAGACAAGGATACACACTGTGCATGGGGTTGGTCAGCTTCTGATTGCTGATGTTCTTCCCTAACAATTGTGTGTATGGGTGCAAGTGAAACACACAAAGCCTGGTTCCAAAATCTCTGATACTGGATCTATACAGGAGTCCATAATCAACCATCTCATCTCATTCACATTTCAGTCAAATCAACCACTGCTCACAATATGGGGTTTACACAACTCTCTGCTTTATGCAGACTGCCAGAGGACAGACAATACTTGATTCAGCTTAAAAAGTTAGAAAGGCCCAGAAAGAAAATATCTGACCGTGCATGCAGCTTGGTACAGTGTCAATCCAACAGAATGTTTGAAACAAATGTAAGCCAGCAGAGTGAATTTATAACAGAACAAAGTTCCACATCGTGTAAACACAGCATTTGAATGTGAGCTGATGAGCCTTAAAGTATCCATGCCAACCTCATGAAGTTCAACAGGACCAAGTGCAAGGTCCTGCACCTGGCTCAGAGAAATCTCAAGCACAGATGCAGAACGGATGGAGAACGGCTTGAGAGCAGCCCTGAGGAGAAGGTTTTGGGGATGTCAGCTGATGAAAGACTCAACACGAGTTGGCAATGTGTGCTTGCAGCCCAGAAGGCCAATGGCATCCTGAGTTGCATTGAGAGAAGTGTGGCCAGCAGGGCAAGGGAAGTGATTTTATATCCAGCTGTGGAACCCCCAGCACAGGAAGGACATGGAGCTGTTGGAGCGGGTCCAGAGGAGGGCCATGAAGATGATCAGAGGGCTGGAGCACCTCCCCTATGGGGACGGGCTGAGAGAGCTGGGGATCTTCAGCCTGGAAAAGAGAAGGCTGCGA